>NW_026866215.1:0-229695 GCF_026571515.1 Ruditapes philippinarum | reverse complement strand
TTCCTCTCTGGCGTGGGTTCAATCCCCGGGTGATGCTTTGGTAGTTGGTAGCACGGAGGAAGGTAGTCTAGTACTGGTGTAACTCTCCAGGAACGATGCTTCGGAAACTACCCGCCTATATGACTGAAATAATGTTGGGAAAAGGCGTAAAATGAAACAAACAAACAAACAAATAACCTATGAGAAAATCTTTTAAGATACTTGCTGTCTTATGATGCCACTAGTAGCAAGTCATTAAAGATTAGTCTGTCTATTGCCTTAAAAGACATTTATCAGTTATCATATATTGAAAGCTTGGAAAACGGAGATCCCCCAAGAGCACTATAAAGAAAGGAAATTAGCTGCAATCGCAGAAACGGCTATATTTAGCTTTATTTCTAAATATACGCATAAGATAAAGTACATTATAAAGACCCAATAGGCCTCATTTATGCTATCATGTTTATTTCTCAAGAATTTTTCATTTTTGGAATTTTGTTAGAGTTTCCGAAAAATACACATGAAATATATTTTGGTTCTTTTGCTCCCTTGGCAATTAATATATTTTTTGTATTTTGTATGGAAATCGAAATACTAATGTGTTTACATTTTTCTGTCTTTACGACAAATTTAATTTCGAACACCTAAAATTCTCTTAATTTATTATTAGAAAAGTGACATTTCTAAAAGAGTTTAAAAAAGGAGGGATTTCTGAAGCATAGTTAGTGTGCCTTTAATCATACGAAAAGACATGCTTAATTGCTAAATTTAGTGAATAAACTATAAATACTATACAGTTTACAATATCTGTGTGTCATTTAGTTTTTATGGTATATATTAAGTTAAGGTTAGAGTTTATAAGTAAGCATTTATAAAATTAAATTGGTCAAGATCGGCGCAGCCGTTCCACCAATGCTTACTTATGAACACTAACCAATTTAGTGTTTGAAATCATTTTTATAGATTGCCGATTTTCTACACGGATTATTTGGTGAGCCGATTTCCCAAAATGAATGTATTTGCGATTCATTTAAATACTGCAGTCCTATTGGACAGAAATAATTTCAAACACCAATGCATTATCAATCCTTTATATATTTAATCACACTTCATGAGGCTTTTTAACTATTGATGATTTTTGTTTCAAGCGGCTGTTGCTGATTCACTTTCAATAGTAGTTTGTTGATTTTTTTATAATTCTAAATTTAACGTCGCATTGTATATATTTGGTCAGTGTGTGTATTCTATGCTTAAACGAGGTTCATTCGCCTTTTCACGCACTGACAGTATGAACTCCGTTATATACTGGTCAGAGAATAATATGATCTAAATGTAACATTCCAATGTACACGTAACTTGTTACCAGTTCCCGTGACGATCAATCACTATCTTTATCCAGTTTATCCAATAATCCGAATAATCTGTCAAACAATGTGCTTATTAACATGCATACCGGAAATTAACAAACTGTTTGAACGCCTCGACAACTTCCGGTAAATATCCGACATTATATATATATTGAAAGCACCGGCATGAAACGTACCCATTCAGAGACATTGATATACGTTGATTGGCCGTAAAAAACCTGTATCAATCCGGCACCCCCGCATTGTTCACAAAAGATAGAAATCTAGAAGTGATAATTTGGCGTGATAATCAAAATCAGTGATCTAATTTGCATACATACATATTTTAGAAAGAGAGGAAGGTTCAGGAAAGTGATTAAGATTAAATTAAATGACACCGATGTATGCTAGGAATTGGTAATCAAACAAACCGAATATTCATGTATAAATGGATTTAATGATGAAAATATATATGGTTAGAAATATAGTTAACAAAGTAATGATCTTTTTTTTAATTCAAACATTATTGTGTCTTCAATCTTGCCAACAGTGTAACAGTGCTACTTTATATCTGTAATTGTCATTTAACTCTTCTTTATATTGGGTTCTTCTTTTCAAGTCACAAAAAAGTGGCGGCATGACCGGGTGGTTAACATGTCGAACTAAATATCTTATGATTGCTAGCCACATGAGTTTAAACCACTTCAAAGGCAGGGGAGCAAAAAACTTTACACTCATTGCTCAGTACCGGTTGGTTCCATGAACATATCTGAAAAACTGTAAGCTTACAAAACTATAAGCCTACATAATCGAACGAAAATAAATTCTGTATAAAGCAAGTCACACAACTATATGCATCAGTCTTCAGATTAAACTTTTTTTCTTCTCCGTCAATGTATACCTGAGTACGCAGTTTTTATGCAATAGTTATATTAGCTGTCCGTAAAAATCAACAGTTTTTACAGATAATCAAGTTAACAACACATAATTATGGGGTGTATGCTAAGCGTTCTATACGGTACACGCCGGAAACCAGGGCAGATTAGTCTGTGCCACCACAGTGTAGCAGTATAGCGCCAGACCAGCCTGCATATCCATATAGTCTGACCAGGCTCTCTACACCGGTGGCTGACTAACTTAAACTTTCCATTTTGATACTGAAAAAAGGAAGCTCCATTATGTTGATTAAATTTGTCAAAATTAGTCTGCATTTTTAAAGACAGAGGAAAGATTTATGGATACAGATCAAACCATGATACGGGATACGGGATTTGCATCAGAATTGTATCTTTGCAGGCAAATCATTGAAAATATTTGTTTAATTATTGCAGTTCGTTGTGTATTGCATTTAGCCAAGAGAAACTGTAAAACATTGTACTTGTCGATTATTTCATGTAATTGGATAATCCAACGTACGAAATAGCTATGCCCTTGGCATATTGCAAAGTTAGCATTCAGGTGGCACGTTTACTGATTCTGTACTTTAAAAATCCTTCACAGATTTAGCATGAAACGCTGCAAGGTAAAATGTGTGTGTGTGTGTGTGTGTGTTTGTGTGTGTGTTTTTTCCCTGTTTTGTGTTTTTGTTGTTGTTGTGTTTGGTGTTGTTTTGTGTTGTTGTTATTATGAGATATTTTCTGGTATTATTAGAATGTTTAGAAAATGAACATAAAATAATGTAATATAATGTGAACAATAACGATTAATTAGTGTTTCCTCGTAGAATAAATGAGCCGCGTCACGACAAAACCAATATAATGGGCTTGCGACCAGCATGGATCCAGACCAGCCTGCGCATCCGCGCAGTCTGATCAGGATCCATGCTGTTCGCTTACCAACCCTATTACAAGTACAGAAACTGATAGCGAACAGCATGGATCCTGATCAGAACAATTCATTTGAAATATATAAGCTTTGAAATATATAAGCTTTGAAATATATAATCTATCCAAATTAATTTGCACAACACAGACAATTGACAAATGACAGAAAAATACAGCCTCATTACCCGTATCAAATTTGTTCCTAACCACAATATATAATGATATATAATTATATTACATCATATGGGCAATTCAATAAGATTAAAGGAAAACGTAAAAATAAGTTTCTGTCAACCCATATACTATAAATTTTAAAGTCTAAAAGAAAGGATAGACATAAAAATAGCAAACTTATATAAAGTAATAATCAATTTATGGCCATTCCCAAGTTTTTTGTCCACGAGCAAATTATTTTGTTACTTGGTAATGTATTTCGTAATAAAGTAATTAAGATAAATTTTGCAGAGTGCGTAAGAAGCTAAAAAGCTTTGTTTGAAAACCCTCCGTTTTATATTTTGTTGATTATACGTACACAAGAAACGATTGTCATGTTTTAAGTCCGTTGAATTGATTTGAATAGCAAAGACCATGGTTATGATGTTGTTGTGTATATGAAAAGTGCTGGGTGCCGCTCTCTCATCTTTTGGCAATTCAGACAACTTAAGATCGTTTTAAAATCATGACTTTAAGGTTTCAATATTAATTGGCTATCGACATGCAAAATGCCTTTGGCCATATTTAAATATTGAACAGTATATAGCAAAGCCAGGCATCTTTAATACAAGAGCATACAAACACCATATAACTTAATAATAATTATTTCCAACAATTAAGAATGAATGAATGAATGAATGAATGAATGAATGAATGAATGAATGAATAAATGACGAACGAACGGACGGACGGACGGACGGACTGACGAACGCACGAACGAACGGACGGACGTACGAACGGACAAACAAACAAATAAATAAAACATTTTTTTCGAAATAAATGATCCGTTACCAGTTCTATAACTGCAATAATCTGTTTCATTAAAATTAACCAGTGAACGAATACTAGTTACAGAAATCTACCATGTAATGTTCTTATTAACATGCATAACGGAAATTAAGAGCTGAATGAGCGCGTGGTGAGCGCGTGATAAACTTCCGGTAAACATCCGAAAATATATGTAATGCAAGAATTAACACGCAAAATATGCATTCAAAGACATAAATGTAACCTGATCCATCTATAGATTATTTGGATTCAATTTTAATGCGCGACTTTTTTTTTAAGATTTGCAGTAAAAAAAAAAAATTATTTGTGTGTCTTAAAGCCCCATTATGCCCCATAAATATTTTTGAATCTTATTTCTTAAAATTTTTGTGTGTCTTAAAGGCCCATTATGCCCCAGAAATATTTTATTCCTCAAAATTATTATTTGATATTTTGTATGAAAGTCAAAATACTATTTTGTATATACATATTGCTACTTTTATGACAAATAATTTCACATTTAGTGTGCTACTTTTCCTGAGATGATACGTATCTAACATGCTCTAAAACCATTATCTTTTCATCATTATATTCTAACATTCATGTTTGCCTTTAAAAAGGTAAAAAAAATATATTCATTTCTGAGGAATAATGTGCCTTTTAAAAAAGATTTAGGTGTCGTTTCTTGTAGCTGCAAATGCTTGTAGTGCAAAACTGACCTCGATGAAATCAATGTCCGGGGAAAATTCAACTATGACGAAGTATAAATTGAAAATAATATATATGTTTATATGTAAAGTGGACTGTAATAGCTGATGCATTTAGGAAAGAAATGTACCTTTGTTGGATTGATTGATTGGTTGATTGATTGAGTACAAAAATGCAACTAGGCTACATTTTAGGCGCGTATACATGATACTATTGCTTCGCGAACATTTGCAAATTTATAACCAGTCTAGTGCCCATCTTCTTGCCCTTAACCGCTATGAGTTCGAACCCACCAGGGACTAATGAAACTTTAAAAAATGCCATTCCCTCACCGTTATTGTAAAGGAGGCTTATTTTCACAAATATGTCTTGAATTGGTTTATATACAACACTAATAACGCAAACCAAGCGGGTAATCAGCTTTTGTCCTTTTAAGTTAGCCATGACATTTTAAAAAGATCATACATGTATAAGTTTTTTGAAAATCTTGAGTTAAAAAATTCTAAGAATCTAGAAGAATTTTCATATTTTTGTAAAACATAAACGTTTCAAAAACGTTTTATATGTATTAAATATGGAAGATATAATACACACTTAGTTTGCAAATATTCACATTTTTGCCAAATTGTGCATTCGGCTTTCTCAGATTTTTATCCTACTTGCAACAGAAAAGGTAATTTCAAGCTTCTTATTTTTAGAACTGTCTATCATTCTGGTAATATCAATTACCATATATAGAAATGATATAGAGATTAGCATTAAGTACAGAGCCGGTTCAGTCTACACAAAAATCGAGATATCGAGGTATCGAGATATCGAGGTATCGAGATATCGAGGTATCGAGATATCGAGGACATACTTTCACATATGTATCACTTCAAATCGAGCCAGCCACGTTTATACCTTTTTTGATACAATGACAAACTTAACCTATTTAAGATTAAAAGAATCTATTATTGGGTTGGATAGGGGATAGGGAAATCCTAAACCGAAGGTGATCGGTTCAACTGTGCACGAGACTTGGCAACTTCCCGATAGAACCGATTGCCCGAAGGTTGGGATTTTCCAAATCCTTTATCTAACCCAATGATTGATTATTTTTCTCACTTACCAGGACACACAAGAAATCAGTGAAACTCGGGAAAATCCGGCGAAATACGGACAAATTTCATTGACGAAACAAGCTAAGGACGAAAAATGAATATGCTCTCGTGTAACGCTCATTGCTACACATTGGTACAATCGGAACATGTCTTAGCGTGATATAGTCGGCCATTTAGCATCGTTGCGAGATATAGCGCATGTAACGGCGCCACATCGAGGTCCAAACCCATAAAAACATAAATTTTGTATTTCTTACATATATCAACTTGGGCACTAAAACAGAACGATATACAAAGTACATGTATAATTAAAAAATATTTTCAGAAATAAACTGAAATTCGTCTTAACTCAATTTGAGAGAAGGGCGTTAATCATTTTTCCAATATCAGATAATATTTCTTTATTAAAAGTTTATTCTCGAAAAACGATGAAACCTAATGACCTGGAATTTTGCACCAAAAAAAAAATACTGATGTAGATCTGCGTAAAATGAAATATTAATGCTATTAAATTATTTCATGTCCCTAAATGTCAAAATACATCAGGGGAGTCCCTTTAAAGGTTACCATTTCTCTATTATTTTGCTTTATTAATTCTTCATTCGATATGCCGATGTTAATATGATTCTCTTGTTTTTGTCTTAGAATGTATCAAGTTTAGGTTCTAGAATAATAGAATAAACAAACCACGCAGACGATTTCTTAACTAGATCAAAGGAGAAACACATCTTGTTCCCGGAAAAAGCAAATCTTATTAGGTTGGTCAGTAACATAATATTTAGGCGAAAAAATCGTATTAATATGCGGTGTTACAAGATGACCTTTCCGGGAAAAATCAACTCTTATAATAACAGTTCTATGTTTGGTGAAGAAAACAACCCGAATCTATAGATTATAGGTATTTTGTACTGTGAGGCAAATTTGCAGTAGGCCTTCTTAGAAACAGTAAACGAAACACAAAGGAAAAAACGACTGAGATCGAAAGCCTTTTTTTCTTTTCTTTTTCTTTTCAATTCTACAAACTAAGAGCTATGTATCACACTTTCCTACTTTTATGATTTATATTTTCAAAAAAAAAAATAAAAATAAAAAAAAAATGTCTCACATCTCCACATATCAACTCTCCACACATTCATATCTCCACATCTAGCATCTCCATTTGTCACCTTTCCACATCTAACATCTCCAAATATCACATCTCCACATCTCACATATCAACATCCAAAATACACCCATATCACATCTCCACATACCACATCTTATATCTCTTACCACATCTTATATCTCCACATACTTAATCTCTTATCGTCTCATACTTAATTAATCTCATATCACCACATACCACAACTCATTTCTTCACAAACGACATCCCCTAGAACGTTAATTTTATGTAGAAACTACATATAGTACTTGTTGAAAACAAATTGGAAACTGTTTACAATAAAGTTGGAGACAGGTGTCAATTATGTGTCAAATACGAGAAATCACTCTATATTCTTATTTCTTTCCGTTGAACGATTAGGATTAATTCATTCATGGTTTCAGACTTCTTAATTTAGAAATAGTCACCTTACTGAAGCCTGAATTGTATTATAGGGACCAAGTCAGCCAAAAAACATGACGCTGGCCGAAATTGAAATAAGATGCGACAAAGTTGTTTTTTTTTTTCTATAAACTCGGAAAAATAAGACCCACCATAAATAAGTATGTTTTTGTCACACCATCCGGAAAATTCATTTTATTTAAAGCCAAGTGATACAATAGTTTAAGAACAGGGAAAGGATTGATATAAAGAAAAGTGATTTTTATATGAAAAATATGACAGTTATCTCAATGATAGCAAAAAAAAAAGAAGATAAAATCATGTCAGTAGATTCAAAAAGTTCTCTTAAATTGTTAAGCTTATCTTATTAAGTCGTTGTTGATTAAAATTAACACACTGACAACATCTGCTCCTGTCTATGACATTGACATGGTTAGGGTTAACATTTTCAACTGTTTCCGTTTTTACACTATATAAATCTGCTAGGCTGTTTCTAGATTGCCAACTTTAGACTGCCAGGGTACTAACGGAGCTTTTTTCGTTTCAGCAGCCTGGAGGAAAAGTATTCTTTAGATAACATTTCCTTGTAAAGCCGATAATGCAATTTCGACAATATCAGTGGTTACCTTTCGGGTCACGGCAAAAACCCACATTGAATTAACCAGAGCACAGTTCAGCCACCACATTGTTGGCAGGCTATCAGTCAGTTTACCAGTACTAGTTACCTTCACTTTCGCAAAGATCTAATCATTTCTGTAAACGCCAGAGCTGAGGTACAGTGCGAATGACCGTAGAAAGGGTTTTATGATCAATCACAACGAAAGTGACATACACCGCCCGCGAATCAAGTCGCCCCATTCACTGTCCATAACCCTACCTACTGACCTAACTGGATGATATTCTAATATATATGTGTTTGTCACTATCTTTTGTTTTGTAGGCAGCTGCCAACTTAAGGCTTTTTTTGACACCTAGGCAGTAAACTTTATGGACACACGTCCTCTCTGCAAACTGATCTACTATATTGACGCATTCACCCGCGTTGTAGTCATAAATGAATAAAGATTATAAAAATGCATAATGAAATATGCCATTTTGTTAAAAAATATACATTTTACATTTAGTACTCAGTAATCATCCAGAAGTAATAACAATACTTTTGAAGCAGCGTTTCCATTTTCATAAATATGACTTGGAATCCAACAGAACAAAACTTAATCAATTTTCAAACCAACTATGACAGACACGAATTTGAAAAGTCTTTTTAAGGATTTTATAAAACTGCACATTCTCTTTTAACATCGACAGAAAAATGCAAAAAAGAAATTTGCTAGATACGCCAATAAAGGTTATATCAATTGTAATATTATCAAATGAAAATCGTCGATAAAACGTATGTGAGAAGTTAGCAGTTAACAGTGAGCTAAGCAAAAAGGCATTACGATTTATATAGGGAAATCAATGATCTGCTGTTATGCTCAGCTGGGTAAGCAATCTAGCAGAGCATTCCAAAATAAAGTGTAGAAATGCTTTGCTGGTATGCTCAGCTGGGTAAGCAATCTAGCAGGCCATTACTAAATATAGTGTAAAAATGCTCTGCTGGTATGCTCAGCTGGCTAGGCAATCTAGCGGGGCGTTCCAAAATATAGTGTAAAAATGCTCTGCTGGTATACTCAGCTGGCTAGGCAATCTAGCAGGGCATTCCTAAATATAGTGTAAAAAATACTCTGCTGTTATACTCAGCTGGCTAAGCAATCTAGCGGGACATTCCTAAATATAGCGTAAAAAGCTCTGCTGTTATGCTCAGCTGGCTAAGCAATCTAGCGGGGCATTCCCAAATATAGTGTAAAAATGATCTGCTGGTATGCTCAGCTGGCTAGGCAATCTAGCAGGGCATTCCTAAATATAGTGTAAAAAATACTCTGCTGTTATACTCAGCTGGCTAAGCAATCTAGCGGGACATTCCTAAATATAGCGTAAAAAGCTCTGCTCTTATGCTCAGCTGGCTAAGCAATCTAGTGGGGCATTCCAAAATATAGTGTAAAAATGCTCTGCTGTTAAGCTCAGCTGGCTAAGCAATCTAGCGGGGCATTCCAAAATATAGTGTAAAAATGCTCTGATGTTACGCTCAGCTGGCTAAGCAATCAAGCAGGGCATTCCAAAATATAGTGTAAAAATGCTCTGCTGTTATGCTCAGCAGGCTAAGCAATCTATCGGGACATTCCAAAATATAGTGTAAAAATGCTCTGCTGTTATGCTCAGCTTGGTAAGCAATCTAGCGGGGCATTCCAAAATATAGTGTAAACATGATCTGCTCGTATGCTCAGCTGGCTAGGCAATTTAGCAGGGCATTCCTAAATATAGTGTAAAAATGCTTAGCTGTTATGCTCAGCTGGCTAAGCAATCTAGCGGGACATTCCAAAATGTAGTGTTAAAATGCTCTGCTGATTTGCTCAGCTGGCTAGGCAATCTAGAAGGGCATTCCTAAATATAGTGTTAAAAATGCTCAGCTGGCTAGGCAATCCAGCAGAGAATTCCTAAATATAGTGTAAAAATGCTCTGCTGGCAAGCTCAGCTGGCTAAGCAATCTAGCAGAGCGTTCCAAAATATAGTGCGAAAAATGCTCTGCTGGTATGCTCAGCTAGCTAAGCAATCTAGCAGGGCATTCCTAAATATAGTGTTAAAAATGCTCAGCTGGCTAGGCAATCCAGCAAAGCATTCTGAAAATTAGTGTAAAAATGTTCTGCCGGAATGCTGAGCTGTCTAGGCAAACTAGCAGGGCATTCTTAAATAAAGTATAAATTTCGTTGGTCTGCAACAGATTATTTGGCACTCGTAGACTTTCTAAAATATTTAGTGCCAATGCAGATAATGACATTTTTTACTTCTACGGGACCCTTAAGTGTCTATTTCTTTGGTCTCCGACTGATTCTGGGACGATCGCAGACTTTCAGGAATTTTTGGTGTTAATGCAGATAATGACATTTGTGAATTTTTAGGACCATCCAGAGTCCATTTCGTTGGTCTGCGAATGTTTCTGGAACACTCGCAGACT
This sequence comes from Ruditapes philippinarum, assembly GCF_026571515.1. NCBI lineage: Eukaryota > Metazoa > Mollusca > Bivalvia > Venerida > Veneridae > Ruditapes > Ruditapes philippinarum. The sequence goes on along the minus strand of NW_026866215.1, from coordinate 219,157 downwards.
TTCAGAAATTTTCGGTGCCAATGGAGATAATGACATTTTTACTTCAAAAGGACCCTCCTGAGTCTATTTCGTTGGTCTGCGACTGATTCTGAGTCATTGGCAGACTTTCAGGAATTTTGGTGTCAATGCAGAAAATGATATTTCTGACTTATTGGGACCTTTCTGAATCCATTTTTTTTGGTCTGCGACTGATTCTGAGGCACTCACAGACTTTCAGGAATTTTTGATGTCAAGGCAGATAATAATTTTTTTTACTTCTAGGGGCCATCCAGGGTCCATTTTTTTGGTCTGCGACTTAATCTTTGACAGACACAGACTTTCAGGAATTGTTGGTGCCAATAGAGATAATTACAATTTATGACATTTTTGACCAGCCAGAGTCTATTTCGTTGGTCGGCGACTGATTATTGGGCACATGCAGACTTTCAGGAATTTTTGGTGCTAATTCAGATAATGACATTTTAGGGTAAAAATGCTCTGCTTATGACTAAGGGGTCCTTAAAAGTAAAAAAGTCATGATCTGCAATGGCACTAAACATCCTGAAAGTCTGCGAGTCTCAAGGAATCAGTCGCAGACCCAAGAAATGTACTCTGGCGGGTCACTAGAAGTCAAAAATGTCATTATCTCCATTGGCACCAGAGAATCCTGAAAGTCTGCGAATGTCCCAGAATCAGTCGCAGACCATAAAAATGGACTCTGGCGGGTCCCTTGAAGTAAAAAAAGTGCCATCATCTCTATTGGCACCAAACTTTCCTGAAAGTCTGCGAGTGTCCAACAATACGCTGCAGGCCAATGAAATGGACTCTTAAATGTCCCTAGAAGTCAAAAATATGATTATTTCCATTTGCACCATCAATTCCTGAAAGTCTGCGAGTGTCCAAGAATCAGTCGCAGACGACCAAAATGGACTCTTGAAGGTCCCTAGAAGTCTTAATTGTCAATATCAGCATTGGCACCAAAATTCCTGAAAGTCTGCGAGTGTCCTTCAAAAAGTCGCAGGACAATGAAATAGTCTCTTAAAGGTCCTTAGAAGTCAAAAATATCATTATTTCTATTGGCACCGAAAATACCTGAAAGTCTGCGAGTGCCTCAGAATTGCCTAGAAGTCGAACATGTCAATAAAAGTTTGGCAACAATAAATCCTGGAACTCAGAATTAGTCTGCCAACTGAGCATTCCACCACAGAATTTTTTAACTATATTTCGGAATGCCCTGCTAGATTGCCTAGCCAGCTGAGCATTCCACCAGAGCATTTTTTCACTATATTAAGGAATGCTCTACTATAGTTCCTAGCCAGCTGAGCATTCCAGCAGAGCATTTTTACTCTTTATCTAGTAATTCTCTGCTAGATTGCCTAGCCAGCTGAGCATTCCACCAGAGCATTTTTTCACTATATTAAGGAATGCTCTGCTATAGTGCCTAGCCAGCTGAGCATTCCTGCAGAGCATTTTTACACTATATTTCGTAATGCTCTGCTAGATTGCCTACCCAGCTTAGCATTCCAGCAGAGCATTTATACACTATATTTCGTAATGCTCTGCTAGATTGCCTAGCAGCTTAGCATTCCAGCAGAGCATTTTTACACTATATTTCGGAATGCCCTGCTAGATTGCCTAGCCAGCTTAGCATTCCAGCAGAGCATTTTTACACTATATTTAGTAATGCCCTGCTAGATTGCTTAGCCAGCTTAGCATTCAAGCAGAGCATTTTTACACTATATTTAGTAATGCCCTGCTAGATTGCCTAGCCAGCTTAGCATTCCAGAAAAGCATTTGTTCACTATATTAAGTTATGCTCTGCTAGTTTGCCTAGCCAGCTTAGCATTCCAGCAGAGCATTTTTACACTGTATTTAGTAATGCTCTGCTAGATTGCCTAGCCAGCTTAGCATTCCAGCAGAGCATTTTTTTCACTATATTTAGGAATGCCCTGCTAGATTGCCTAGCCAGCTTAGCATTCCAGCAGAGCATTTTTTTTCACTATATTTAGGAATGCTCTGCTAGATTGCCTAGCCAGCTTAGCATTCCAGCAGAGCATTTTTACACTATATTTTGTAATGCTCTGCTAGATTGCCTAGCAGCTTAGCATTCCAGCAGAGCATTTTTACACTATATTTAGCAATGCCCTGCTAGATTGCCTAGCCAGCTTAGCATTCCAGCAGAGCATTTTTACACTATATTTAGTAATGCCCTGCTAGATTGCCTAGCCAGCTGAGCATCCCAGCAGAGCATTTTTACACTATATTTAGTAATGCCCTGCTAGATTGCCTAGCCAGCTTAGCATTCCAGCAGAGCATTTTTACACTGTATTTAGTAATGCTCTGCTAGATTGCCTAGCCAGCTTAGCATTCCAGCAGAGCATTTTTTTTCACGATATTTAGGAATGCCCTGCTAGATTGCCTAGCCAGCTTAGCATTCCAGCAGAGCATTTTTACACTATATTTAGGAATGCCCTGCTAGATTGCCTAGCCAGCTTAGCATTCCAGAATAGCATTTGTACACTATATTTAGTAATGTCCTGCTAGATTGCCTAGCCAGCTTAGCATTCCAGAATAGCATTTGTACACTATATTTAGTAATGTCCTGCTAGATTGCCTAGCCAGCTTAGCATTCCAGCAGAGCATTTTAACACTATATTTAGTAATGCACTGCTAGATTGCCTAGCCAGCTGAGCGTTCCAGCAGAGCATTTTTTCACTAAAGCTAGGAATGCTCTGCTAGATTGCCAAGACAGCTGAGTATTGCAGCAGAGCATTTTTATACTATATTTAGGAATGCCCTGCTAGATGCCCAAAACAGCTGAGCATTACAGCAGATCATTACCTTCCCTATATAAATTGAAATGCCTTTTTGCTTAGCTCACTGTTCACTGCTAACTTCTCACATACCGATAAAACCATGCATGTATTGTAAGTTTTTTATGTTATTATGGCAAAATAAAAACACAAACTTTCAACCAAGAAGAAAGAGTTGAAGGAAACTTTCCGGCAAGTGATTTCAAAGAACACAAACTGAAAATCCCAAGGGATTGATCTTACTGAGAAAATGTTCGACGGAAACAAATTAACAAGTTTCTCTTCAATGAATCAGACAGTTGCCTGTTACTTGTCAAATTATAGCTCTGTCCTACATGTTTTCTGGGGCTTTGTTTTTTTTTGTGTTTGTTAAATTTACGGATTGATGGTTGATTAGATGGATGGGTGGATGGGTGGATGGATTGCCTTATTGTTGAATTGACGGATGGATGGATTGACGGATTGATGATTTGATAAATGAATTGACGGACGGATGGGTGGATGGTTGGACGGACGGACGTTTGGTTAGTTAGACAGACGAATGGATGGGTGGATTATTACTTGTTCTTTTATAAAAATAAATAAATGTAATAATTTAACATAAGGGTTTAAAAATGGTCACAGTCACAGAGTGGGAAAAAATGAACCGCCTGACCGAGAGTCGCATCGAGGACATGATGGAAGCATAGTGATCGTGCGACCACATGCACGTATCGATGAAATGATGGAAGAAAAGTGACCATGCGACCACATACACGCATCACAGAATTCCCGTTCTCATATGACAAAGAGATGTCCTCCCTTTATCTGTTTATTTTTGGTATCTTGTTGCAGTTATCAGATAATAAACTAATTTGCTAATTACCTAAGCTATGTCTTTTGTTCTGTCGACAATCGCTATAAATAGTATTTAGTCAAAATACTTCTTTGTTACCGTTAGGACATATAACTGCATATTAAGCGCTAATTTTCAGCGGTTAAACATCTAACATGCTTTTAATCCTTCATTTAAACATTATTAAACACGTTTCACATTTCTAAAGAATTTGAAAAAAACAACATGAATATCTGAAGCATAATGTGCCTTTATAATTAGACTATTCAAGAATTAATTGCATTACACGAAAGCAACAAGTGAAGGTTTAAACTCGATACCTGTTTTTTTTATCAAGATGAATCTCTAGTTATCAGCTCACGGAAAAAGGTCATACAACGTTCAGAATTTAAAAAGGGAGGCTAACTCATTTCTGCAGATTTTATAGTAAAACCGGAGTACATTCCCTTTGCACAAATGTCCTTTGGGTATTGTTCGGTATCGGGTATGAGCGTCAGTTTTTTTACATGTACATTCAGATTTGTCTTGTTCATTACATTATGGTCCAATTTACGACCGCATGCAAAAAGCTTGGAACCTAAAGATATTTAATTCTATTCATGTACAAGAGATACATCATCATCACTCGCGACACCTGTACGAGCGTATGTCATAGCACGTGCCGAATGCAACGCACGTCTGCTACAACTCGCGCGAAATCTGAACGTACGTCTGCCATGATTTCTGCGTTTTAAATTGCAAATGAAATTTAAAGCAAAAGTGGGGTTCATATGCGAGTAAACCCGGAAGTTCTACGTGACAAAATTCGTTTTTCAACACATGCGAGTATATTAAGGTAGCTCGCTACTTTCCTACCTACATTTAACATCTCAGATCTTGATTTTTGGTATGCAAACATGTAGATATGTAAGCTTTACTTCACCAGCATTATTTTGTGAAGGAGCGTTAAATGAAATTGTCCAACTTCCATTATTTTAAGAACGGTCCATTGCCTATTTTGGGACATCAAGATAAAAATCAAAGTTAGTCAACATTTTAGAATCGAACCTGTAATACGGAACACATGTGCAGGCTGGCCAGCTCTATACTCTTTGGTTCCAGTCGTGTAAGAGTTATTCCTACGCGTCTGGACTCGGACCGTGCATTTTTCCACAATGCCAATTATTATGCTCTCCAAATTGATATTTTTTTCCTATTTGCCGTGTCTTCCATTTAGCCTGCTGGCCTCGAATGAATCTACCCGTGCGACACGTGAAGACCAAAGATCAGCTGTCACATCCATACTTCCTTATCATGGTCTGCAAAGTGTGTTATTCAGTAAATACATATCTAGAAATTTTCCCTAAAATGATGAACAGTTAGGTTCAAATTGAAAGATGGTCAAGACCATTTATTATTTTTAGCGTGGCAAGGGTTTAAGACTATCAACATTGTAGACTAGGGCTAGTTAATAGGGGCATGGAGCTAAATATAGATATCTGTGATAGAGGGCCCAAGGGCAAAGGCTTTCCCATCATCAACATGTTGAGTTTAACCACACATCCGCGCGCAGGATTTCCAGTTGGCATGAATGTACCTTGATTTCGGAATGGCTCTTCAAACCCTGATAAAGCAACGAAAAGATAATTAACTTAAATAAAAGACACAACAAAAATAACAAAACCATTTTAAACTGACATTTATTAAGTCAAAAATATAATTTCGTGCATATTTTCCTCTGGCAAAATTCTGGAAAAAATACAAGGAATTAAAACACATTGCAGTTAGATTGGAGAATAAATACGAAAATCAAAATGTGCACAATTTTCGTGGCAGTGCATCCAGCACTCAGGAATATACAAATATATAATTTATCACAAATTTAGTACGTGCAGTTATTTCTAAATGAAATTTAACCCACACTAAGACAACAATCGAGTCTAACTTCTCTCCCTTTCTATAAGATAGTAAAGAAAAATGTAAATAGAAAATATACTTCTTTATCGCTGTTATGGAAATAAGTGACACCCACTGATAATTACCAGTTACTTATTCACATTCATTCAACAGAAATATATGGAAAATTAATGTTATCACCACCATAGAGTTACACAAGAATCGGAAAAAAAGTTATTAGGACCTTCATGCATTCGTTATTTCAGTAACGGGTTAACTTCTTATAAAATTTAATAAGAGTTAACCCGTTCCTGCACTAAAGTAACGATTTAACCTTGATTATACAAGATGCAAACGACACTGAGATCCGGTTTTTAAGCTAAACAATCTGATTGGCTGCCCCAAAGTGCTCAAATTTGAAAACTGACCAATGGCAAGATTGCAGACTGTGACACAGATCGACATTTCTTTAGGGCGGCAAAATCAAAAGTCCGTTTTGCTTAGGTTTTCAGAAGAAGTTTTCATAAAATATCATAGGCTATTAAGAAGAAATGCTTCAGACATAAACGGACAATATCAAATTCTGCCGGCCCTGCAGGCCCTAAATACTTAATTATTCTAATCATACATTTTACTACATGGCTAGTTTATTCACATTAGTATATAATTAAAATTTATAAAAAAAATATTTTGCAGCCATTTGAATATATAAGTTAAGGGTAGTTTTAACAGCAGATTAGATCTGGATACAGGACACATGTACCTTAAAACAACCTGTTAAATACATGTACCATCTAAAAACAGTGAACACAAAAATAACACATTTGATTATAATATAAATGTAAGGGAAATAATGCATAAAAAAATGAAGGGTGACTATGGAAAATAATGTTGTAACCATTCAAGCAAATTTATACAAAGTTATGAATTCCAAACATAATAACTGCCACCGGACACAAACGAATGTTCATTTTATGTCTCAGTCCCAGACAATATGAAATATATGTGTAAGCCTAAATTAAAAACCATCTGACTTGTTAATTTAAACAAAAAAAAATAAAAAAGAAAGATTTGAAAAAGAAAGCAGACATTACATTTTACTTATATACTGGTTTTCAATAAATTTTGTTAAAATATCTTGTCTCCCAAAAAATAGATGAATTGTTATCATGGTAACCATTTTTACAGTTATGAGGCACAAATGTTTACTGTACATATACAAAAAAATATTCACTGTAGAGTCCCTTTCTAACAGTTAAAACCTTTTAAACTTAGCACAGTTTGTTGATTAAATTTTCCATACACATCAATCATTCATCAATGAATAAGGCAAATAAATATAACAGATTGTTCTTTCTTTCCACCTCTATAAAGCATACTGTATATTATATATATTTTTTGATTTTCCCCCTTTCTGTTTACAAAAAACAAAGGTAGGCTGCTTAACTGTGTATATTCATTTGACAGAAATAAAACAAACAAACATAAACTAAATGGCAAAATGATTTTATGAACAATGGTGCTATATTGTACGGGATTCAGTAGACATAGAGTTTGCATTTTGGTATATCTTTGTCCAAGAGTTCTCTCCCTTTACTGTAGTAATACCAGCACCCATCTTTTCGTTGCAACTTCTTCACATAGCCGTTGTGTGGCCATCTATCTACCTGCTCCAAAAGGAAAAAAAAAACAACATGATGCCTTGAAAAGAAATGCAGATTTAGGTTTATATTGAAAACTTTTATGATTTCTGTACACCCAACATTTACAAAATCAAACATTAATTAGAGGCTTAATTCTGATAGTCAAACTGGAAATTCACATGTTGCATCAGAGTGTGCTGCAAAACTATATGTCATCTTTAAATGCGAAAACTTGTTAGAGCTTACTAACCATTATAAATAGTTACAAAGAACTACGATGGATGGATGGAATTGGATGGATGAATGAATGAATGAATGGATGAATAAATGAATGAATGAATGAATGAATGAATGTATGAATGAATGAATGAATATAATGTAAAATTGTTTGTAAGCAAATTATTGAGTGTTGTGAAAAGTATATGAATTTAGCAATCACTTTGATAATTCAGATATTGAATATTACAAAATGAGTTATTATTTTAAGGAAATTACATGTTTAGATGGTAATTAATATTTTGTCCATTTGCATGTTCTGTAGTTGTTATGCAAAAAGAGCCCTAATTGTGTTTAGTCATGCAGTAGAATTAATATGGTGATAAGTACTGCAAATCAGTCATTAATTGCATATAAGATGTAAATATATTTTCTTGAATTGTGAATAATCTTTTTTTTACCTTTCAATAAATCTTGACTTAGTACATTTTTCTCAAAGTTGATTAAAAAAAATATTAAAAAAAAAAAAAAATTAAAAGTGCCTTAAAATGCATAATTTATGCATTTATTGATTTTCATTTCAAAAGTTGTAGCACCAAATGTTAATTGACATTTTTTGGCAAAATCTTTCAAGATCAAATTGGAAAATTACATCAGCTGGTAATTTAAGTGGGAAAATTGATATAGCAAGCAAAAATGTAATGTCTATTCCTGATACCTTGTCATAATTATTCTTCTTGTTATTTTTGTAGTCAAGTTCATCTCTATAACCAGCTACCTGGAATCTCCAGGCCTCCTCGGCCTCCGGGCTCCATTCCTTTGCACGACTCATACTGGTGGGACTTTGGGCAGTGACTGCAGCCATTTCTGAAAAAAGAATAAAAAATACCACAATATTATAAAAGCTTATATAACATTTGACCCACAATAAAAATCAGGTCTTTGAAACTGCAAAATATAAAAGATGGAATATTGTATAAAATAGCAAACTTGAACCTTAAATATAAGCAACTCTATAAAGACAGCTATAATATTTAAAAGACAGTCAGACAAACTTTGAAGGTTAAACATATTTCGCATTTTAAAAAAATCTCTAGTTAGCCTAATGAAATATATTGCCCAAAATTACATTTAAGCAAGATATTATAGTTAGTGAAAAATCAAAAGTAAAATAATTCAAGGAATGTTTGTTGCAATTTCAAATAATGATTCAGATTTACAATTCATACTTTATATATTATTTTGTCTATAAGCTAGCATAATAGTGGAAAGAACAATCTATGAATAAATAACATAGATGAATGAAAATATTAGATTGAAGATAAATTTATCTTACTTTTATATAATCAAGTTGATACCTTTTATTTATATATTGTTAAGTCCCCTTTGAATCTTTTCTGAATACTTAATTAGCACTTAATGTATCTCTAAGTAATAAAACATTTAATATGCAAGTAAAAAAAAACTGTCTCAGCAGGGATTTAAATCATTGAACTTTAAATTTCTATCTGGTTTATTCAAGTTTATGTAACCTTTTAAATTGTTTGAAATTCAACCAGGGATTATTTTACCTTTATGAAAAAGAGGTCTACAAGTACAGTGTACTTGAATGAAGAAAGAAAGTGAAGAAAATAATGGTAACAGTGTGAAATTAACCACTGTTAAACAGTACACTGTTCTGTTATACAAACACAAAGTGTTGTATACTGAACTCAAGTTGTAAGTTTAAAAGATCATGTACACTTGAGGTTTGTAAATTATTTCACCTTTTTTCATCTTTATTTTCAAAAACCAAGCTTAACTTCTTTATAATTGGCAATTATTCATTATTGAATAATATCATAATTGAATATGCAAAATTTGTGACTTTAAGTACTTTGAATAATGATAGAATAATTTAATGTACGTAACAGTAACATAATAAATTTCTTACGCAAAACATATATCATACAGTTTACTTAGTGTAATATTTTATAAATTATGCAACCATTATAAACACTTAACTTCATTGCAAATCATGTATTCTCTATTCAGTGCACATTTGCCAAGGCATAACTCATACATAAGTCATGTTTTATTACACTAACTTACATGAAAGCTTTTAGGTATCTAAACTCATTTAGTGTCCAACTTTATTTGTCATCCAATGAAAACACTGTATTTCTTAAAAATTCTGTGCGTTAATTTTCATAGAAGAACAATAGTTGATACTATATCAAATTCCGTTCATATTCGACTTCTATTTTTCATAGTACTTCATAGAACCGCATAGTGAAGTAATAAAGTGAGTGATTATGAGGCCAAATAAAGTTTGACACTTAATATGTTAGTATTCATCCGTAGCTGTTCTACAGAAATTAGAAACATTCTCCTGTCGCTATCGCTCCTGTCGAAGTTTCTAATTTCTGTAGAACAGCACGGATGAACATTAACATATACTTAAGTGTTATGTTTTAAGTATATTGAACAATATAGGTTCAATACTGAATTTGTTCATTCGGTCTTGTTGAATAAAATTATATTATGCTTGCCTCTGGTAAGCAAAATATAATTTTATTAATCATGTTCAATAAATTTAGTAATGAATTCAATAGCTACACCAATATAATATTGTCAGTTTATTGCCTATCAAAAATATGAACTGCTTCCAGTAAAAAGAATCACTTTTTCAATGACACCCTTATAGTGTAGTGCTGACATTCCCTGCATCTTTATGTTTATAATGTTTGATACTATAACGTGAATAGATCACATCAACATATATGCTTGTTTGCGCAATATAGATTTTACTGAGTCGCCAAAGTGGCGGGGATATTTGATGATTTACAATATTAGCTGGAATAGAAGTTTTACCAGGTCGATATTTAATTTTGCTTGTATTTAAAAACCCTAATAACGGTATTATGTAATAATACTATTCATCCCAGGTAAACATAATTACAAACCCACACAATAGTGGTTTCTTTCCCAGCAAACATTTTATATCGGCCCGACATCGGCCCGATATTGGGTTCTATATCGGCCCGACATCGGCTGCCGATATCGGCCCGATGTCGGATGTGCAACTCGGCTACACATCGGGCCGATATCGGCAACCGATATCAGCTGCCGACATACAGCCGATATTGTGCCGACATTCACAGGTTATCGCTTTTTCTCGCTAAAACTCCCTTTTCTTGATAGTTAAACCCCAATGCAAATAAGATAGGGGCAAAAGAAAAACAGAAGAATGCATCGATTTCAACAAATTTATTTAAACCAATAAATTTAAGGCTACTTTTGAGCTCATGAGATCATTCTATAAAGAATTATAGAGACTATGGAATTTACATACACGATCGCTGTATTCTCTATTTCACTGTCAGTAAACAATTTACATGGTAAAATCTAGATTACTTATATAAAACACAATGTTCTGTTCATTCAAATGCACAATTAATAGAATATATGAGGAAATTCATATTCATCTGTTGCTAAACAATTTCTTCTTAAGAGGATGTAATTAAAAAAAGTAACCCATAATGTATGGTTAAGATATAAAAAGATTGTAGTAAACTAATCAAATTTACTGGAAATTGTAGAATACAGAGTGTTGTAAGAACTTGCATCGCTTTACTACAGCAATGTTATTAAATATTAGTTGTCCTTAAATGTTCAGGAACTATACAAACAAATAATATATACAGTTACTTTATGTGAAAACGACTAGAACTCACATACATGTAAAATGTTATATAACTCAGTCATAATTACTATTAAAATACCAATGTCCCAAGTCACAATAAAAAAAAAATTAACAAAATATAAGAGAACTATAATAGGGCTTATTTTGCAACACACATTGTTTCTGACTAGAAGGAATTCATGTTTCTGTTAAAAACAACACAAAAAATATAAATGCAGATATACATCTTTACCAACATAAAAATGACTAGGTAATACTGTGACTAGGTAATACTGTGACTAGGTAATACTGTAACAACTTTCTACAAAAACGACTTGGATTGCAGCACATCACAACCATATTAAATTCACATATTTAAAAATCACAATAGCAATAAACAACCTTATAATAACCTGCAGTTTTTAAATTGAAATAAAGATATGCAAATCTCTTTCCAGACTATTAGCTATCATTAAATGTTTAATAGATTAATACATATCTGACAACAAAAACAATACAGTCAATAAAAGTTTAAACAAAAGTAAATGAAAATGTACAACATGTAAAACACATCATTAAATATGTAAAATCACAGAACTAAGGCTATTTAGTTTAGCAATTATGCATGGTTAGAAAACAACAATTTATGTAAATGGCTAGAGTATTTGAATAATATATTACTGATAATAATAAAATAAAATATAATGATTGAGGTACAGTAAAAATCATATAAGATTTATGCATGCATTCAATATTGATAAACCATAGAAGAGTATTCTGCTAGCAAAAAAACAAAAACAAGGTGATTGCAAATGTTAATCCCCAAAGTCATTTAGAGAGTAGTTTATTTTTGCGTCATTTCAGATGTGTGAAAGATGGATGAAATTTTGAAAATTTTGAAAATCCTAAACAGCACTTAGACAAGCAGTTTCAAAAGAAACTAATAAGGAAAATATGGAATTTTCTATGCGTCAATTCAGGACTAATCCTGAAAACTTTCACCCATGGATGATGATGGTCTTTTGCGCTTCTTACGCCCCCGTCCCTGTCACTCGCCATCCTAAACCATTCTCTGCAACCAAGTTCCACCTCGACTGCTGTGCACTTCTTGCACTTCATAACTGCTTCTGAAATAAAAATGAGAGCAAATAAAACAACGAGTTAATCATTTAACGCATGCCTCCACGTTTTTATGGGGTGGGCAGGGTGCTATGCATCATGTCTGCATTCTAACACAAAATTTTGACTATAATATGCCTATTAAATTACTTAAATTTTCCGCAGTGATAAATTATAAACTTCTATTCTACATTAAAAACGTTCAGTTTTATATATGTACTATCTAGAGTGTGTGTATATGGTCTGTCCCACTGTATGCGACTTAAGTACTGTTATAAACACATGTTCTACTAATTGACCATTTAATCAAGGAGCATTTGCTTACTTGTCACTGCCTGGGCCAGCTTGAGTTTTCCAAAGGCTCTTTTGCCCTTCTTTCCAAACCAGTTGAACTGGACTGCCAACTGGTTTGTCAAGCATTGCCTCATTACCCGCCTCACCATGTCTGCCGTAGAGACCCCGCCTTGCACTGATAGATACGAAACCTGCAATAAAATTTCCAACAAAATATTTAATCGATAGCAATTTATCATTTATTCACTCTAGCCATATTTAACATTTTCAACTCAATAAAAATAGAGTTTTTCTTAAATTTAGTCTTAGTATTTGACTTTGGTGATTGCATACTTTGTAAGTAACAAACATCCTTCATCATATATAATCAGGAATTAAACTCAGTGTCTTAGATTTAAGCTTTTATTTTGACAAGATATAAAAATATGTCCTTTATACCAGTTCTTATTAAAAGTGCTGTACAGCATGTATGGAAACTTACTTAAAGTTGCATTTGAAAGGATATCTTTTATTAACAAAATAAATGTCACAAGAAAAAAACTTTTTTATAGTTTGAATCGAGGCAATATCAATCATCGAGCACTCTAAAGCAAAAACTATGATTTATGTACACAAATACACTTCTTCAACACAGCTAAGAAACATGCATCAATAGCTACTGAATATCTGCTAATCTGGATTCCTTTAGTCCTTTAAAATAATAACTCACCAAGCCATTAAAACATTCTCCCTCCTCTAGTGCCGCCTCAAGGGCCTCTAGCTCCTCGCTGGTGGATGCAGGTAAGTTGAGGTTTTCGGGTTTCTCCGACGACCTTACACCCTCCACCTTGGCCATCTTCGAAACAATGCCCAGCACCTGGTTCATGGTTTCCAGGAGCTCAACTTGACGTCTGGACATGGCTTCCATTAGTGTAAACATTCTGATATCCCGAGCTAAAAAGTAAAAAATGTAGGACACTGAATAGCATATACATTTGATAGCACCATAATTGTAAGGATTAGTTTATTTAAATAGTTTACGCAAATATTTTTTTAGATTAGCTAGTTTTCAACAGTGTTTCAGTTATTAAGGATGTTAACAATCTTATAATGAAAATAATATAAAATATTTGTCATTATTCACTGAAATTTGATAATTAAAATATTTGTCATTATATATTCAGTTTTTTATTCACTGCGTATTAGAGTTTTACATTTTCAAGAAACTAAAAATTATACCTTCATCATATCTTTTACTTATGGACCAGTATATATTTTATTAATAAATAACTCTTCATGGGAAAAGTGAAATTCTTAGCAATATACAGTATAGTCTTGGTACATGGCGTTTCTGTAATATCAACCAGCAAACAAATAGTATAAATAGCTTGTTTCAGTTTTCAGCATAAGAAAATACACATACCCGCTTCAGAACGTGGAGTCCCGGTAACACTGGTACTGGTAGCTGACGCACAGTCTCTCACAGAAGGGGTACTTGTACTCCTGGCAGGCGTTGTACTTGTATGTACAGTGGCAGGAACAGGTTGCTGGGAGTGGGATCTAGCCAGACTTGTTTCATAGCAACCAGTCTTCAATGGGGATGGCCTCTGTGGAAGGCTGCACATGTTATCCTGACACGGGGATGCTGGGGATATTGGCAACTCTCGCTCATCCTCGGATGACAAGTACAGTCGTGCAGGAAGCCTGAATTATTAATAAATGCCAATCTATAAGTTATTTATTCATGTGTCAAAAACAAAGTAAAGTCTGAAATATATTTTTATTATTTTTAACATTTACTTTTAACAATTACAGCATCCAGGATCCTCAGTCTTCACACTAATACATAAAGCCTGAAGCATGGGGCTTATAAAATCACATTGGGATTATAAGAAGTTTGATAGAACATTATTCAAATGATTTTTAAAAAACTGAAAGTGAATAAAAAACAGATTGCATGCTACAATGCCATATAATGGAACTTACTGTTTTTTGCGTTTGGGTCGCCTGCTGTCCTCTTCCGAGTCACTGTTTGGGCTTTGTGTCGCCAAATCGGACTCCATTTCTGATTTTTTTTAAATTTTTTCTCACACTGCTGTAGGACACTGTAAAAGATTTGTAAAACATTTAATGCTTAATCGTTAATTGCTACAACTCATTTTATTTATTTAAACTGTTTTTAATTTTAAAATGCCTATTTTTTCTCTTAAAATCAATACAGATGTACATTCATTCATGTTGTGGAAGAGAACAAAAACATATTTATATATTTAATTAGGTGTTAAGGCTAGCAGGAGACTATTGCCATAAGAATTTAAACAGGCCACTACAATATTAGGTCACATCCCTATGTTTGCTTCTCTGTATATCATGAACATCATCTTGACAAATCCATTGAATTAATTTGCACATATACAACATAATTTATAAAAGAAAAGGATTCATAAAATAGAGCATTATCTACATTTCAAAGAAAGTTGAATGTTTCCATGTGTATATTAACTCATTGTTTCTATACATCTCTCGGATTGGCAATGCTGGCCATGAATCTCCTGGCGCCAGTTTATTTTTAACAGCTGATTCAACCTTCCGGGTGTCTTTAAAGTGGACAGGCCAAACAGCGCACTTTGTCCCACTCAACCAGTTGTCCGGGATAATGGCGACTTCATGGTCATCCAAAAACTCCACAAGGATGTACATATTGACCTATTGTATATAAGAATGTAATTGTTCAATATTTTATTTCACACTTTTCAGTTATATTATTTGTATGAGTGCTGTTGAGCATATTAATAAAAGGGTAAAAATAGGAAAAAGGCCTAATGTTTCTTTAATACACTTGTTACTATATATAGTAACAAAATTGCCTATGATTTCAACTGATTATGAGTGTCACGTGACCTATTATGAGTTTGCGGCCCGAGGCCGAGAACTAGTTATCAGCCCGCAGAACATGTGCATGTGTTTCAACATCAAAAGTGAAAGAAATTAAAATATATTTTTGTTTATATTGAGACATAAGCATGTTAATAGATGCCTAAACAAACTTAATACTATGTTAACGACTACGATGATTATCTGGCAAAAATTTATATCAATAATTTCACAGGTTGATCTACGGGCGTTACACTCTTCTGTACTTCCTGCTACTTTCGTTTTTAACACGCGTTGTTGATAACAGAACTTTTAGTTTTCAATGCAATAAAATGGAAATATATTGTATTTTTATGCTCAAAACATCCTCAATCTGAATATCAAATGTTTACACTTCTATTCTTTCATGCTTAAATTTTGACATACAAGCGTATTTTCATTTTGTTGTGTGTAATTTTGACGCACGAATTTTGAAAGTGATGCGTATTTTAGATTTTACATGCGTATTTTACGTTTATACGTACGCTATCTGGAGCTCTGGGTAACTTGTCAAAATTTGCTCAATATTCAATTGTGCGACAGCTAAAAATTGGCCATGACTGGTTAACATTTAGAAATTATCTGCCGCATGTCCTGTGAGGCATTAATTTTTTTCACTAGACTGAAACGCTATAATGTATGTACCAAAGGCATGGAGACAAATCTGTCGCGAAAAGGAATGAGAACAAATTTGCACACAACATCTTCAATACTATAAACCTTGCATTCTGTAGACAAATTATTTACTGTATAAATCATTAAATCAGAAGATGGGAGAGGAATATCAAAGAAATTTGTTTTTTGCAGAAATTCTTTTACGACAAGGAATTTCTGATGCTCTGGACTTTCACAAAACAATATTCACTATAAGGGCAACTTTATTTCCAATGAGAACACAGTTATTACCTTTATGAACAGAGAAAAAAGCTAATGGCAACTGGATTTGAGAGAACGGTGAGAATTTATTAACATCAATTGATAAAGGGCCATGACAATGTTCTCCTTTTACTGCCCCCAAGACAGGTATACTTTTAGCCTCAGTTCCAACACAGTTTTCTGAAAATCGCTTAATCACTTGCTGAAGTGGAAAATTTGGTTTCCTCACAAGCCGCTTTAGTCTGCCCAAAAAGCTCTCAAACACAAATGCAGAGAAGTGCTCAAGTGGTCCAAATGATCTGACATCTTTTGCTATATGTACAAGTCCATGTACATTGTAAACCAAATTGTAGCCACCGTAGAGTTTACCAAAATCTTTGACAAAAATCTCAAGAATCTGGTACAAATTATATCGTTCATGAAACAGGGGGCTAGATAAGCAATATATTGCTACGGACAACATCATAAAATGGTTATAAACATCTGATGAAACAACATCAACTAAACACACTGGCCCAGTGTACAGTAAAAATTGTCTAAATTCCGCAGCCTTCTATCTACATCAAACAGTGACCTGCCTTTGCGAAGAAATTCACGAGGAAGATGTTTACCAAGATTCAGCAAATGATCAGAAATCCGACGAATTGCAGATGGCGCAAGTCGACGGCTGCAAATTGGACCTTTGACCCATATGCCAAGCAAGCGTTTAACAACGCCAAGACATACAAGATGCATGTAATCAAGTGGAAACTTTGAGACCATTCCTATGCCAAGAACTTTCAATGTGGAATCACCCAAAATATGCAATGTGTCCTGCATCTCATCAAACTGAAGATCCGTTCTTTCCGTTGCTTTTGTCTCAGGAAAAGTGATCCGATTTTCTATACGCAGACCTTTTTGACAACCACTTGTCACATCCATAATAGCCAGAATGACCTTTGACCTTTTTAACATAAGCGCGAGCAGGTTGTGTCGCATATTACACATGAAATAGAAACATCAAACTCAGTGTCAAGATCAGGCACCCGCAATGGTGCTTTCTTGAATCTGTACCATTTCCTCAATGAAATCCTTTAAGAATTCATTAACATCAACAGGCTTTTTTTCTCCAAGGTAAAGACCAATAACAAAAGGTTTCGACGTAATTGGTTTTTGTTGCACGTCAAGAATCGGCCAGAACTGAGCATTGGAACTTTTGAACAATGGCAATCCATCAATATTGATTTGAATCTCAATTTTCATTCTTGACTGTTGAAACAGATCACATGGTAACTGTTGCAACAGGCTTCTTAACCCGTTCTCTACACCAAAATGATGATACACCCCACCGCATATCTGTTTTATTTGGGTGTGATTAGAAGTTCGTAACAATGTTCTGGGATCTTTCGGTAAACTTGGGTGAAGCGGAATCAATATTGTCAATAGCTCTCGCAATGCATTGTGGGTAACACCAAATTTTCTTGCCCATTCAGAAAGTCTGTCTTCCAGTTCAAAATCATCATCACAATCATCTGATGATGAAAAATCTTGAAATGTTTCTTCCCTATCATAATCATCATCATCATCTGAACTTAAAGAGTCTGAATCATCAGAAAAACTTAGGGGACCAATCTTAACTGATTGGGAAGATGTTCCTACTTGAAAATGAGCAACGTCAGAAGATACAAAGTCATCACTAACTGCATTTGTTTCTTGATTTTGTTCTGACAAATCAATTACACTTTCACCTCCCATACTTGAATTGCTTTGCATGTGAGGGTCCATTTCATTGTGTGCAACTTCCTGATAAACGGAAGACATGTGTTGAGCTACTTTTGACCTAACATATCTATAAGTCTTATAATAACTTTTATCTTTTGCCTTGTGCATTGCTGCAGTTCTAGAATTTCCTTACTCAAGAAAACCTTTTCAAAGGGGTTTCCAAAATGGAAAACTATAAGTGGCTATATGATGCTAGAAATAATGGCAGATTTTTGCATGTGCACTGTTCACAGGTATTGTATTTGCTGTATGTCTACAATGATGTCAAGTAATCAAGAACATCAGTTTAAAACACTTAAAAAGGCGTTTTTTACACAGGCAAATGGAATTTCTTTATCTATCTATCTATCTTCCAATAAGACAAACCCTTGGTAGGGACTTAGACTGTCAAGCGTCAACGACAAAAAAGGGAAAAGATAAAAGAATAAAAGAACGGAAATATACAGGGTGTATTGTTACAAACAGGTTAATACACTATTGTCCAAATCGCAAACGAAAGCGATTTAATTTTTATCAATCGACTGGCACATTATGTGATATGGCGTTTTTTTACACAGGCAAATGGAATATCTTTATCTATCTATATATCTTCCAATAAGTCAAACCCTTGGTAGGGACTTAGACTGTCACGCGTCAACGACAAAAGAGATACAAAAAGAACAGAAATATACAGGGTGTATTGTTAAAAACAGGTTAAATACGCTATTGTGCAAAATGCAAACAAAATCAATTTCATTTTGATCAATCGACAGGCACACTTGTGTGATATGGCATTTTTACGCTGGCCAATGGAATATCTTTATCTATCTTTATATCTTTCAACGACAACAGAGGAAAAAGAAAAAAGAAAAGAACGGAAATATACAGGGTGTATTGTTAAAAACAGGTTGAATACGCTATTGTGCAAATCGCAAACGAAATCGATTTAATTTTGATCAATCAACTGGTACACTTGTGCAATATTTTAGCAATATGAAATACTAAATGGATTAAAATTAATAATCCATTGAATACTCATTAATTGAAAAAATACTTAACAGTGCAATTATATAAATATCTGTAGCGCGTCAACGACAAAAAAGGTAAAAGATAAAAGAATAAAAGAACGGAAATATACAGGGTGTATTGTTAAAAACAGGTTAAAACAGAGAAGGTTTCTAGGGAATTGTTGCTCCAGAGTGAAGAAAAAATGTTAACATTTAATGTTTAACAAAATAAATCAATGCACAGTAATAGTCTAGTTAACAAGTTGTGTGCATCTTTACCAAGAATTAATAAATTTTACATTTCTTTTTGAAACCAAGCATCCTTGTTTGAATGAAATAGATCACCTGAAAAAATGTGAACAAAACTAAGTAAAGTTTCACTTAGTTTCTGTTGATTTTCTTAACTAGTTTGTGGTTAGTTATAGTTATAATGTTTTGACACCACTGTTCATTTATAAGACGATATAGTTACTTCAAAATAGCAAAACAGGCTATGTACGACAATGCCAAAAGAGTGGGATTATGTACAAAATCGGAAGAAGAAGGCTAGTCGCGAAAATACATTACAAAAAGTTAAATCACGTTTTTGTTACGATATTGTCAGGATTATATTTAAATATCAACAGCACTCATTTCTTTAATACAACCAAATAAGTGTATTTAATAAATACATGAAATCACCAGATAAAAGGTTGATTTTTCTCAGATCTCTTGTTTCGCCCTTGGATTCCAAAATCGCGCCGAGAATGTAAAAGACCCGGATGAACGGTGCGGCGGTAAAATACGCTATTGTGCAAATCGCAAACGAATCGATTAAATTTTGATCAATCGACTGGCACACTTTGTAATATGTTTACAATATGAAATACTAAATGGATTAACATTAATAATCCATAGAATACTCAATAATTGGAAAAAATACTTAACAGTGCAATTATATATATCGGCCCGATATCGGCCCGATATCGGAAACCGACATCTATATTCCGACATTTAGCCGATATCGGCCCGATATGGGAATGTTTGCTGGGTTGACACATAGATACCCGGCAGTCAATGCAAAATTATTTGCATATTACATACATGTTCATACATGTATATACATGAACCTGATGAAGACATTTGAGTCACAACATTACATGCATATTACACACAATGTAAATGTGACCAAGGCAAGAAGTTATAAGCTTCTTCATCATAATTTAACTTTTGGATGAACTCAGTGTCCCTTGAAATTAAATAGAACAGTCAAATTTAACCATACCACCCTACCATTAAAACTTAGTGAAAAGCAGGGACTTTGACTTAGAAATAATGTTTATATTCATACACACTTATCATACATCGGAATTGTTATGCCTGAAATGGCGCGTCATTGCCATTGGGAAAGAAAATTATTCAAATTTATTGTTTATTGTTAATTCTACTGTAGCCTAAAAACTGATCTAAATATTTATTTTTCAGTCTTTTAAAATAACATGAAAATAAACTTAAAAGCTTTACCTCTTGTTTATCTCTTCAATGTTTATTTATTGTTTGCTTTGATTTTTCACAGCTTCTCTCTTACTTGTTTACCTTGTTGCCTAACAACCTACGACGGTTAACCAGAATATTTTCACGTTGTGAAAATTAAACTTATAGGTAGCGCATGCTATTGATTTATTGATGTCGTTCAAAATACCGGATTTACACCACTAAAAATATTTTATTCTCAATCAGTATAATATTATTCTTATATTCGCGCCTATATTATGTAAATTAACAGTGTTAAATAGTTAAAACAAACAAATAAAACAAACAAAATAAGTTTCATAACGACATTTAAACGCCAAGGCTACGGCTGCGTTAAGACGCGCCAAATGTTAGTGTTATACTATTGTCAATGTGATGGATGAGATAAATGTGATATTTTTCTGATTTACAGTTATACAATGTATGATTATGATATTTATTAAACAAATATTAATAATAAATGTAAGTTGTTATATGTATAATTTGTTTAGACAAAAATTATTATGTTAACTGTTCAAATTAAACGAAAGATATAGAATAAAAAGGTTATTATACATTTTACTGTACAATACGGTCTATATTTGGCTATCGGCTCACGCAATATGACTTCAAGCTGTGTACGAGTCCAAATGATATAATATAATATGTTTTGTGTGATGATTTAAATTTTATGCTTACAAATGTTAAATTGTTAATTAAATTTTAGGAAATTTTCCCGTCGTTTTCAGATAACAGATTTAATTGAA
Organism: Ruditapes philippinarum; assembly: GCF_026571515.1. Classification (NCBI taxonomy): domain Eukaryota; kingdom Metazoa; phylum Mollusca; class Bivalvia; order Venerida; family Veneridae; genus Ruditapes; species Ruditapes philippinarum. The sequence continues at coordinate 197,946 of NW_026866215.1, read as the reverse complement.
TGCATTTCATGCATATGTTGAAAAATGGCAAATATTTTCTATTAATTATGATAATATTCATTGAATTTTATGTTAAATCAAATTTATCATTCATGTTTGTTTGCTGTGTCCATTTGTTAATTTGAAGTACGATTACTCTAGTCTTATTCACGAATAACAAGAATACTTATATAAAAAGATAAAGTTGGGGGTGAGGGGGGGGGGGGGATGGAGGATATTATGTCTACTTCTTTAAATCGTTTGTGAGAAATCAACCTAAGATTTGAAGGTGACTTTTGTATTTCGTCAAGTAAATATGTACATTTCACACATTTAAAACATTTTATATTCTGTATACCTATGACATTTATCAAACTACAAGTGTCGTATAACAATAGAAGGAAGTTGGTAAAATAGAATTTAGCTACTTTTAATGAGAAAATCGCCGTTGTTTCAGTGTTTCATTAACAAATTCGGCGTTACCTCGTAAAAATGGCCTCAGTACGTTACGTTTTATTTGCTAAATTAAGTGTAATATGACACGAGTAGATTGGAAAATGTCTCAGGTACACCGAATAAAAAAATCATAAAGTTATATGTAGTTACCAACGGAACTAAAAATCGCCATCAATACGCTTGTCAGCTAGGTCGTCATTTTTACGAATGATATTGAGAAAAAAAAACTACATTTTTATGGAAATATTTTTGATGAGGTTTAAAGTATAATGTCTTATCAACCCTATGCACTAATTCATTTCTTCCAATTTGGTGTACAATTGTAAAAAAAAATACAGGTCCATTTACATTGCTTGTTTTAGCCACTAAATTGCACAATTCTGTGTTACTTCTGCACAATTCCTGCGTTATTTGTACACTCCTGCGTTAAGAACTGGATATACTCGGTGAGTTTGACATGTGAAAGCCAGACAATATTTTATTCATAGCTCTGGCGGCCATTTTGTGCAATGAAGCAGAATGTGCTGGCCATTATTTTGGGAAAAGGAATATCAGCCTAGTAAATGAAGTATAATTATTTCAAAATGACAATGAGACGTTTTCAGGAAACTTATATGTATCGTACATTTTAAAACTTTATTTCTGTATAAGATAGATAAAATGGACATTGTTAAAGAAATTTTTTGCTCCACTTTATTTTAAGATGTACATGTACATAACCACACTATTCAGGTTGTATATATGCCACAGATTTGTTTAGATATGTCAGAAAAATAAACCAGAGAAGAGTCTTAAAACTACAATTTACAGTTTATATCAGATACATTGTTAACTTGATATAATGAAAAAAGTTAATAAGTAGGCCTATATTATAAGAAAAGAATAAGCAAATATATGATGCCGTTGGATTGTTAGGAATTGATACGCAACATTCATGTCTTTATTAAAACCACCATGAAATCTGCAATACCAAACATTCTCCTCTGGAAGAAGTCGGCCGAATTATATTTTGAATATATAAACGCTGGGTAGGATGGTTGGTCATCAAACAAACATGCAGGAGAGGCAACAGCTGAATTGATAACTGCAAGGTAGCCTCGGTCATTTGGACATCCCCCATAACTTTTGTTGATGAAGAAACGACGATCAAGGTCCTTGGCATAGTGACCTGTAATAGAGAAATAGTTGAAGGCACTTTTTGACGTCAGGTCTCCCCAGCTTGAATCGATCACACGTTTCTTATCAAACCAGCTGCGTATGTCGCTGTCCCACCCGTTGAAGATCACGTATGCCACTTCTTTGTCAGCATTATAGAATGCAAACTTCACCAGCTTGATACCAAGGTGGGACCAGTGGTTTAAGATGTTATCCCGATAATGTAAACCATGAGAACGTTTCATTGAAATTGGTTTGTCTGGATTTGAATTCTTTCCTGAAAATTACAAAATATATGTATACACAGAAATAACACTTTACTGTATAATACTGACAATTATGATACAAATGAAAGATAGGTAAATAAGGATATCAATGTAGCAAAATTAAATCAATAGCAAGAAAATAAAAAAAAAGAGATAGAAAAGAGTTTTCAATAAATAACAATATTTGATAATCTTTTGGTTAAAGCGGTGTGTCTAATGCTTTATTTGTTGATACATGTCACAAAAATACTGTATCTATCATTGCACAATTATGAAACTAAATTTAATGTGCTAAAATTACTCAAAACTGCAATCAATCACTGTAATTTCCTAACAGTTTATATCTTTAGATTATGATTATGTTTTTTTTTTCTCAACTTTTATTTATTTCAAAAAGTATTGAACGTATTTTAAATCAGCTAATGATAGTAAGGAATAATAAAGTTTAGGTTTATGTACACCAGGGCTAGATATTTATAAAATGTAGACTGAAAAGAGACGTTTAGTGTCATATGACAATTGAAATTAAGCTTGATATTACAATGTTAAGGTAGACCTGAAGACTGTCAGTGTGTTGAATATTCTTTTTGTTGTAAGGGAGAGAGTATATTTCTATTTATTTATCTTAAGAAATTATGTTTGAATTTATCCCGTTTACTTGTTTGCTTCAAAAAGGGAGATCTCTTAAGAGCTGCAGACTCAATTTGATTGAGTCCGATCATAAGAGAGATGAGCATTGATTGAGTCCAATTATAAGAGAGAATGGAAATTGATTGAGTCAAACCAAAAGAGAGAATGGAAATTGATTGAGTCCAATCATAAGAGAGAATGGAAATTGATTGAGTCCAATCATAAGAGAGAATGGAAATTGATTGAGTCAAATCAAAAGAGAGAATAGAAATTGATTGAGTCCAATCATAAGAGAGAATAAAAAATGATTGAGTCCAATTATAAGAGAGAATGGAAATTGATTGAGTCCAATTATAAGAGAGAATGGAAATTGATTGAGTCAAACCAAAAGAGAGAATAGAAATTGATTGAGTCCAATCATAAGAGAGAATGGAAATTGATTGAGTCCAATCATAAGAGAGAATGGAAATTGATTGAGTCCAATCATAAGAGAGAATGGAAATTGATTGAGTCCAATCATAAGAGAGAATGGAAATTGATTGAGTCCAATCATAAGAGAGAATGGAAATTGATTGAGTCCAATTATAAGAGAGAATGGAAATGGATTGAGTCAAACCAAAAGAGAGAATAGAAATTGATTGAGTCCAATCATAAGAGAGAATAAAAATTGATTGAGTCAAACCAAAAGAGTGAATGGAAATTGATTGAGTCCAATCATAAGAGAGAATGGAATTGATTTTAAGTCCAATCAAAAGGGAGAATAGAAATTGATTGAGTCCAATCATAAGAGAGAAGGGAAACTGATTGCGTCCAATCATAATAGAGAATGAAAATCATTAGAGAGAATAAACATGGATCGTGTTCGATCAAAAGAGAGAAGTGAAATTGATTGACTTTAATAATAATAGAGAATGGCAATTGCACCGGCCTAGGCAGTATATTCTACACAATACTATGGGTAACAATGACCCGAGGGTCCAAAAACTATATCAATATTGAAGTAAAGTACAAAGCAGCTTATTACAGCTTCCATACAACATTTGAAACCAGCTGTTGTGAAAATAAATAAAAATCTAGATAAGATCCTTTGAGAACCTTGAAAGAATAGTTTAAAAATGAAAAATTGCAAAGACATGTTAACGAAAAAAATGTTTATTGTAAAAATTGTTTTAGGTATAAAATACCGTCAATCCAAGCATGGTAAACACTATGACCATTGCCAGATGTCCCTCTAAATACCATCCTCCAACCATCTTGCTCTAAATCCTCCGTCTTCAATAACTTGTAAAGAGTATTCGTTGTATCAGTCAAATCCTAAAACTTATGTATGTATACAACAAAATCCTTCATGAATTATTACCTTTTGCTCTAAAAAAAATTGACAGGGGTCACGGGGCTATTATTGATAATGGTGGTAGTGGTGGTGGTTTTGGTGATTATATTGATGGTGTTGATGATAGTGGTAGTGGTTTTGTTGATGATAATGGTGGTGGTTTGGGTTATGATATTGGTGATGGTTTTGTTGATGATGATGATGATATTTCAAATTAAACGAAAGATATAGAATAAAAAGGTTATTATACATTTTACTGTACAATACGGTCTATATTTGGCTATCGGCTCGTCCAATATGACTTTTCAAGCTGTGTACGAGTCCAAATATTATAATACAATATAATATGTTCTGTTTGATGATTTAAATCCAATGCTTACAAATCTTAAATTGTTAATTCAATTTTAGGAAATTTTCCCGTCGTTTTCAGACAACAGATTTAATTGAATGCATTACATGCATATGTTGAAAAATGGCAAATATTTTCTATTAATTATGATAATATTCATTGTATTTTATGTTAATAAATTAAACATTCATGTTTGTTTGCTGTGTTCATTTGTTAAATTGAAGAACGATTACTCTAGTCTTATTCACGAATAACAAGAATACTCATATAAAAAAAGATAAAGTTTGTGGTGAGGGGGGGGGGGGGGGGGAGGAATATATGTTTACTTTTTTAGATCATTCGTGAGAAATCAACCTGAGTTTTGAAGGTGACTTTTGTATTTCGTCACGTAAATATGTACATTTTACACATTTAAAACATTATTTATTTTTATATTCTATATACCTATGACATTTGTCAAACTACAAGTGTCGTATAAGTAATAGAAAGAGCACCGACACACGAAGCTATCTGATTTGTACGAGGGGGCGTAGCCCCCGAGTATTAATCAGATTGCCGAGTGTTTTGGTGTTCTTTCTCTTTTGTATCATAGTCAAACATAAAAGCACGTTCCCTGTTGTCACAATTTGAAACCCCGGCAAAAATGAACCAATGAACGAACATCTTAATATGACATTTCTGTCGCTTACCCTTTTTCTGCCGTCACAACATGTAAACCCCAGCAAAAATGAGCCAATCAATGGGCATGCTCTGGAGTGCGGGTAACTAATACCCGCACTCCAGTTAACGCACTGTGCATTTATATGTATACGATTTAACCCTGACACATTTTCAACATAAAGGTCTCCAAACTATGATACAACAATAGAAAGAAGTTGGTAAAATAGGATTTAGCTACTGTTAATGAGAAAACCGCGGTTGTTTCAGTGCTTCATTCACAAATTCGGCGATACCTCGTAAAAATGGTCTCAGTTACGTTTTATCTGCTAAATTAAGTGTAATATGACACGAGAAGATTGGAAAATGTCTCAGGTACACCGAATATAAAAAATCATAAAGTTGTATGTACGTTATTGTATCTGAAGATATCAACGGAACTAAAAATTGCCATCAATACGCTAGTCAGGTCGTCATTTTCACGAATTATCTTGAAAAATAAACATTTTTATGGAAATATTTTTGATGAGGTTTAAAGTATAATGTCTCATCAACCGTATGCACTTATTCATTTCTTCCAATTTGGTGTACAAATTATAAAAAAAAATACAGGTCAATTTACATATCTCGGTGCTCATTTTAGCCACTAATTTGCACAATTCTGCGTTACCTCTGCACAATTCCTGAGTTATTTGTACAATCCTGCGTTACTGGATATATTCGATGAGTTTGACTTGTGAACGCCAGACAATACTTTATTTATAGCTTTGGCGGCCATTTTGTGGAGTGAAGCAGAATGTGCCGGCCATAATTTTGGCAAAATGGAATATCAGCCTAGTAAGTGAAGTAAAAATATTTCAAAATGACCATGTGACATGGTCGTTTTCAGGATCGGCGAAGTGTAAACTTATATGTATTGTACATTTTAAAACTTTATTTCTGTATAAGATAGATAAAATGGACATTGTTAAAGAATTGCTTGCTCCACTTTATTTGAAGATGTACATGTACATGATCACAGTACTAATCAGGTTTTATATGCCACATATTTTTTAGATATATCAGAAGAAAAAAATAAACCAGAGAAGAATCTTAAAACTACATATTACAGTTTATATCACATAAATTGTGAACTTGATATGTTGAAAGAAGTTAATAAGTATAAGAAAAGAAGAAGCAAATATATGATGCCGTTGGATTTTTAGGAATTGATACGCAACATTCATGTCTTTATTAAAACCACCATGAAATCTGCAGTACCAAACATTCTCCTCTGAAAGAAGTCGGCCGAATTAAATTTTGAATATATGAACGCTGGGTAGGATGGGTGGTCATCAAACAAACATGCAGGGGAGGCAACAGCTGAATTGATAACTGCAAGGTAGCCACGGTCATTTGGACATCCGCCATAACTTTTGTTGATGAAGAAACGACGATCAAGGTCATTGCGATAGTGACCTGGTATAGAGAAATAGTTGAAGGCACTTTTTGACGTCAGGTCTCCCCAGCTTGAATCGATCACACGTTTCTTATCAAACCAGCTGCGTATGTCGCTGTCCCACCCGTTGAAGATCACGTATGCCACTTCTTTGTCAGCATTATAGAATGCAAACTTCACCAGCTTGATACCAAGGTGGGACCAGTGGTTTAAGATGTTATCCCGATAATGTAAACCATGAGAACGTTTCATTGAAATTGGTTTGTCTGGATTTGAATTCTTTCCTGAAAATTACAAAATATATGTATACACAGAAATAACACTTTACTGCATAATACTGACAATTATGATACAAATGAAAGATAGGTAAATAAGGATATCAATGTAGCAAAATTAAATCAATAGCAACAAAATAAACAAGAGCCCGGTTTGAGCCGGGTGATGCTCCCCGAATAGGTTTTGGACACAGGAAAGTACACCTCTTGTAGTTTCAGAGTTATGTCCCTGGAAAAAGTTCAAAGTGCAATAATTCCAAAATTAGGAAAAGCAGAGTTACTGTTCTTTCCACTGCACTTCTAATCACTGTTATCTATCAACTTACAAAGTTTCTTGTTGATATTTCTTATGGTTTCCGAGTTATGTTCCGGACAACTTCAAAAAGTAAAAATAAACAAATGACAATAACTCCAGAATTAGGCAAGGCAGAGTTATGATTCTCGTGCACTGCACATCTACCCATTGAGATACATCTACCTACAAAGTTTCATGTTGATATCTCTTATAGTTTTACAGCTATGTCCAGTACAAGATTTTTCTAAAAGGGGAGATAATTCAAAAATGAGGCTTAACAGAGTTATGTTTTTTTTTGCATTGCACTTCTACTCAATGAGATATATCTACCTACAATGTTTCATCTTGATATCTCTTATAATTTTAGAGTTATGTTCCGGACAAAGTTCAGTGTTAAAATTAACAAAGGGCAATAACTCCAAAATTAGGACAAAAAGAGTTATTGTTCTTATGCATTGCACATCTACCCATTGAGATCTATTCACCTACAAAGTTTCATGTTGATATCTCTTATAGTTTTAGAGTTATGCCCCGGACAAGATTTTTCTATAAGGGGAGATAATTCAAAAATGACGCTTAACAGAGTTATGGTTCTTTTGCACTGCACTTCTACTCAATGAGATCTATCTACCTACAATGATTCATCTTGATATCTCTTATAGTTTTCGAGTTATGTTCCGGACAAAGTTCAAAGTGCCGAAATAACAAAGGGCAATAACTCCAAAATTAGGACAAAAAGAGTTATTGTTCTTATGCACTGCACATCTACCCATTGAGATCTATTCACCTACAAAGTTTCATGTTGATATCTCTTATAGTTTTAGAGTTATGCCCCGGACAAGATTTTTCTATAAGGGGAGATAATTCAAAAACCGGGCAAAATAGAGTTATGGTTCTTTGACACTGCACTCCCCCTCAATGCCCTGTACCACTGTATGAAGTTTAAACAAATTATCTCCAAGGGTTTTCAAGTTATGCTCCGGACAAGAAAACGGACGGACAGACGGACGGACGGACAGACGGACAGACGGACAAGGCGCCGACTATATGCTCCCCCGAAATTTTTCGGGGAGCATAAAAAAAGAGATAGAAAAGAGTTTTCAATAAATAACAATATTTGATAATCTTTTGGTTAAAGCGGTGTGTCTAATGCTTTATTTGTTGATACATGTCACAAAAATACTATATCTATCATTGCACAATTATGAAACTAAATTTTATGTGCTAAAAATTACTCAAAACTGCAACCAATCACTGTTAATTCCTAACAGTTTAAATCTTTAGATTATGATTAATATGTATTTTCCATTTTTTTTTATTTCAATTAAGTATTTAACGTATTTTAAATCAGCTAATGATAGTAAGGAATAATAAAATTTAGGTTTATGTACACCAGGGCTAGATATTTATAAAATGTAGACTGAAAAGAGACGTTTAGTGTCATATGACAATAGAAACTTAGCTTGATATTACAATGTTAAGGTAGACCTGAAGACTGTCAGTGTGTTGAATATTCTTTTTGTTGTAAGGGAGAGAGTATATTTCTATTTATTTATCTTAAGAAATTATGTTTGAATTTATCCCGTTTACTTGTTTGCTTCAAAAAGGGAGATCTCTTAAGAGCTGCAGACTCAATTTGATTGAGTCCGATCATAAGAGTGATGAACATTGATTGAGTCCAATTATAAGAGAGAATGAAAATTGATTGAGTCAAACCAAAAGAGAGAATGGAAATTGATTGAGTCAAACCAAAAGAGAGAATGGAAATTGATTGAGTCCAATCATAAGAGAGAATGGAATTGATTGAGTCCAGTCCAATCAAAAGAGAGAATGGAAATTGATTGAGTCCAATTAAAAGGGAGAATAGAAATTGATTGAGTCCAATCATAAGAGAGAAGGGAAACTGATTGCGTCCGATCATAATAGAGAATGAAAATCATAAGAGAGAATAAACATGGATCGTGTCCGATCAAAAGAGAGAATTAAGGGAAATTGATTGACTTTAATAATAATAGAGAATGGCAATTGCACCGGCTTAGGCAGTATATTCGACACAATACTATGGGTAACAATGACCCCGAAGGTCCAAAAATATATCAATATTGAAGTAAAGTACAAAGCAGCTTATTACAGCTTCCATTCAACATTTGAAACCAGCTGTTGTGAAAATAAAAAACAATCAAGATAAGATCCTTTGAGAACATTGAAAGAAAAGTTTAAAAATGAAAATTGCAAAGACAGGTTAACGAGAAAAAATGTTTATTGTAAAAATTGATTTTAGGTATAAAATACCGTCAATCCAAGCATGGTAAACACTGTGACCATTGCCAGATGTCCCTCTAAATACCATCCTCCAACCATCTTGCTCTAAATCCTCTGTCTTCAGTACATTCCTACATGTACCACTGTTATGTAAAATGAAATATTCAAAAAAATATTATATGAAGTTTAGTCTATATTGGACATATTTAAACGATTAAGAACTTATATATCAATTAAAATTCCTACTGTCGCTGGTTTTCAACCATAAATGTTTAGCAAATTGGGACACTGTGTCATGTGTAAGATCTAGGTTTGAAGCATTCTGTAGTCAGATGATTTTTGAAAAAGGATTTTCGTTTCTGGTCACGATTCTTTCATTCCTGGGTGGATAAAAATATTACGCATAATTGTGTTGGACATAACGACGACGTGTCGGTCGCAGAAATTGCGCCCCTTTATTACATGCTTTTCGCGTTTATAGAAATATATCAGTGATATAAAACTGGTAATTTCACTGTTTGAAACAGTGAAATTACCACTTTGATAATTTCACTGTTTTGAATTTAAGCCCCTTATGTTGTTTCAGTGAAATACCAGCGTGCACAGTACTGGGTACCAACTTAATGACGTGACGTCGTAAATGACGTCACGTTGTATTATTATTTGGCGCGCTTTTCATTCAGTATTAGGTTAAATGTCTTTTTTTAAACGTTTCTTTGCATATAATAAAAAGAAAATTTGTTTAGTTTAGTGTAAGATTGAAATATATTTCACCTTGTGAACACCAAAAGTTCATATTTCACTCGTGGCTGCGCCACTCGTGAAATATACCTTTTGGTGCTCACTCGGTGAAATATACTCCGATCTTACACTGAACAAAACAAATATCCTCTATTTCTCAAAGGTCAAGGTCTCATTTGTAGATTAATTTTCAGGATATGAATTTTATAGAGGTACACTGGTGTTAGTGTCCGGTCAACAATTTTGTCATTCCTCGATGGATAAAATTTTTTTATGCATATTTGTGTTGAACATAATGACGACGTGTCAAGCGCAAGAATCGGGCTCCTAACACAAAGGTCAATGTCATGATACGTGTAGTCATTAAGACCAAAAGTCATGATATGAATTTTTATATGAACGGATTGAAAAAATAATTTGGAATACATGTGTTGGACATAATGGCAATGTGTCGCTTGCATAAATCAGGTCCCTACATCACACCTTTATTCCAAAGTCATGATTTGATTTTGTTTTCATATAAGAGCATTGATGGTTATGTCGGGTCAACAATTCTGTCATCCTTGGATGGATTTTAAAACAATTTGGCATAAATGCGTAAGCATTATGTTGATTGTCCAGTCCATGTCTTTTTGTCATTCAGTGACAGATTTCGTAATAATTTGACGTAAAATATCTAGCTAGGACTAAGAAAAATAGTTTCATAACAGTACATCGATGGCTACATTCAAACATCAGTTCTGCCATCCATAAACAAATTTTTAAAATAACTATACATAATTCTGAGTTATATAAAGCAAACGTATCACACTTAAACGCCAGTGTAACAGTTTTAAATGGTGAATATTATACTTGAATGTCAAAACATTAGTGGCTGTGTCTGGTCATATCTTTGCCATTCATGCCCGTGCGTTTTTTTAAGTAAGTCCGCTCACAGAGAACATGCGAAAATACTTGTTTATATCTGTATTTTCTGGTCACACTCTCTTTTGAGTAACCATGCCTTGTCCCTGCTTGGGGGAATTTGTCTGTTTCCAACGACAATTCTTGTTATATGAATATTTGAAATACAATTCATTTAAATCCTATATATTTATCTTAGTTTTATAGAAATTAGCATTTAGGCTATTTTCAGATAAACAACATCAATAAGAAAAGCTATGGCATTTTTTAAAATAAGTAAAGATTTTCAAAATAGGTAAATTATAGCATATCTTTTTTCTTTTCTTATCATTCACTCAAACGGCAACAACAGTGAAAGATTTATCACAACATTTCTACACTCTATTTCTGATATATTAAGATATGGTATACACATGAGTATTGACATCGCATCAAGTTGCTTAATATATGATATTAATGACAATGATGAATATAAAGTAATGTAAAATTTATTGATGGTTGAAGTTTACCGAAAATAGTTTGGTTATGGTAAAATTAGCTTTTAGTACAAATACGTTTATATAATGTAAACTTTAGAAACTCAAAACAGATAATCATGATATCATACATATTACTTGAAAAGATGTATCCGACCGAAGTAAACCTCCTTTTACTTGCATATGTTATTTCGGACTTGAATACGCGAAGGAGTGATATCCGATCGCTCGTTTAATAATGACGCAAACCATCATTGAAAGAGTCTCTTTTTTTTTTCATTCTATTATTTACAGTCTTTCATACGTTTGACAATTTTAGCGGATTTAACCAAAATGAATGTAAAAATAGCTTCACATCCGCGGTATACGTCCAAATATGTTGATAATAATTACGTCTGCGTATTTACATTCTCATTGACAATAATTTGATTCGTACTCAACAATATTCGATTTAATTTCTTTCCCCATCATGAATATCTTTTATAGATGATGCATGCAATTTTAGATTCCCATTCTTTTTAAAACATAAATAATCGAGAAATATTTAGCTTTTTAATGAAATGTAATGAAAAATCAAAATTGAATAGAAAGTTTAAAACGTTTTGTCTATATACTTAACCCTTGAATCTGGGACAATAATTCAAAGACCAGAAGACTCTTTAAATCCGAAGGATTCAAAGTAACCTCCATCCTTTTTATATTATTTTGTATTTAAACCTAACACAGTTGACATAGCATTTTATGGTTAGGTATAGGTACACTGAAATATATGTTTCTAAATGTAACTGTCTTGATGGTCTCGTACCTTATAATCTCGTATTCATGTACACTTCAATATGTGTTTCCTTAATATGGAAATATACAATTATTAGAATCCTGAGAGTAAAATTAATGGAACACACCAATAATAGTTTAAGATCATAAATACTAACAAATCTTCTGAGATTATCATACGATCTCGGGGATTTTAATGTTGTATATTTGGTCTTTTTTATGTGGATTTCCGGGATCGTTATAAGTAAGCTCGTTATTGTAGACAAATTTAAAGATCTATAATGTCATATCACAGTTAATTCTCTCGTTTGAAAACCTATTCATTTCAGAATTAATGATGTTTAAAAGCAGTGTTAACTGATGTAAAATCTTTAAGGTGAGGAAGCACGACAGACAGGTAAAACATATCCGAACACTTAACTTTAAACTTTGTTTCCGACACTTTAAATTATTTTGGCATTTAGACGTCTCAGATATATCCTTTATATTCGTTTATAAATTTTACCAATGCCATAACCAATGACATCCAATGATTTCAGATCGTAATGTTTGATTAAACAATGAAAAGCCTATCTAAATTCAGTTCTTTCCTGTATATTTTACAGGAAGTCGGACTTTTCTCAGACGAGCTTCGTCCGAAAAAAAGCAGGGTTAATTTTTTAAATCTAAATGTTAAATATTTTTGTACACAAATTTTTTGATAAGTGAATCCTGTTTTACTGGATGTGTTATATTCATGTCTTGCCAATATATGTATATATTAATTAAAAGTAAGCAACAAACATGATATGGCTAGAAACAAATCTAAACAAAATAAAAAAAATCCATTTACCTGTCAGCTGATGTCTCCAATTGACACGATTGAACAAAGTCGATACTAGTATAGCCCAATACGAGGAAAGCTGTCAGAGCCCTCAAAGATAACATTTTTGGAGTTTGTAGTAAATCTACGTTTCCTTAACAAATGTCGATATAACGTATGTTGTATTTGACTGCTTTTACGTTTATTTATACGCTCAAACAATAGTAACGCATCAATGACTTATGGAATAGTAATATTTTCAAGCGTAACCACCTACTAGAAATGTCAGTTACGCTTGTTCCACCCTGTTACCATAATCTGATTCGTTATATTAACATAAAGGGGCTGGTTTATAAAACGAACGCCTACACAACTGTAAATTTATCATCAAGTACACTTAATTGTTAATGCAATGGCTCAACGCTGAAAAAGAGTTTGACTTCTGCTACAAATCAATTTATCCTGTGCAATTATCATAAACATTTCTTGTCTTGTCTTTCATTCAATTTGAAATCAAAATTTTTAAGGAACACCGACTGATTCTTGAAAATATAAACAAAGACCATTATATATATTTACAAAGTATTAGAATCTTATCCAGCAATATGTTAAAAGGACAGGCACCACAGATTAATTAAAAACACCGCCTACAATTCCTTACATATTGATAACTTTACGATTTGTATACTCTCTCTTAACATTTCTTCAAAATAAAAATTATTATAGATAACATGAAAACTTAATGAACGCCCAAAACTGCAAAATTGAAAAATATGCAAGTGACGATGACGTCACTACAGCTTGTCAATGACTCTCGAATAACAAAAAAGCACTTGACAGATCAAGCTAGGAAGGCTATGTTTAGTATTTTTACTAAAATTCAGAAACTGTGTTTTCCAATCGGTATTCAGTTTCAGTTGTTTGACATGATGGTTGAGCCAATATTATTGTATTGGGGAATTGAAAAAAATTCTATTATTTCTCTGTTTCAATTGGAATTTTATAAATATATACTTAAACTTAAGATGTCAAATCCTTCGGTTATGGTCATGAGAGAATTATGTGCATTTCCTATTGCAAATGATTTTACTTAGTAAACTAGTTAATGGTAAAAATGATAAAATATGTGCTTCTTTGTACCGCACTATGCACACTCTTCATGAAAAGGGTAGTTTACATTGTCAGTGGATTGAGAAAGTAAAATTTTCTTTGAATAATATTGGTTGTTCTAAGTTTTGGATAACTTAGAATGTTACAAATTTTATGAACTTTAAATATGTAATAAATTTGGACTAGTGATGTTTTCAATTCTGCAAAGTATTTGAATTATAGAATATATAAAACTCAATTTAAGTTAGAACATTATTTACTATGTTTACCAAGAAATTTAGAAATAAAGCTTTTTTTGTAAATTTAGATTTCTCAATTCTGATATTCCTTTAGAGAAAGGTCGCTATTTTGGTATTAAAAGAGAAAATATGATACGCTTTGTAACCAGCAGGAAATAGGAGATGAATTTCACTACATTTTTAAATGTAGATATTTTACTCATGAAAGACACAAGTATATTAATTTAGTAATTACTATTCAATGTATCATTGTATTTTAATTTTTCAGGCTCTAATGTGGAGCCATAACAGAATCTAGCAATTTTTGTTAAAACAAAAATGTTTAAAGTCTTCTTCCTAATTTACTTATTTCCATTCATGCCATGTTTATTATTTTTTGAATTGTTTGTTTGTTCACTCTTATGCCCTGAATGGCCATGAGTTTTGTTTATAAATAAAAAAATGAAATAAATTTTTCACGTATCGGAAGCCGTTAAATTGCCTTCCTATGAATTTTAATTTAATGTTAGCGTTATAAACTATAGGCGCGTCAATGAAAAATGACTCTTATTTCACTTTAAAAGGTCTTTATTTTTGGTATGGGATAAATAGAATATTAAAAAAGTGATGTTTCAATTTTACAACAGCCTTAATATAGTTAATCTTTCTTTAAATCTTTCTTTCTAACCAGGATGTCGGATTCGTTATCCCTGTTATAAATAAATACAATCAGGATGTTTCTGTATTTTTATGTGTTTGTATGTTTCGTACTTTATCAGAAAGATTCACCTAATTTACATTTCAATGCTACTGTATTTACAAAACCACAATTATATCAACAAAATATTAATGTTCAATTTTACATCGTGCTTATGTCGATAGTACGGAAGGGCATAAGTGCCAGATGTGTTTTTCATTTACTTGAAATTTCTACTTACTACTAGTAACTTGTAATTTTAAGTAACATATCTCGAAATTTCGACTTACATACTTAACATTTGACTTAGTAACTTGAAATTCGACTTACTAACTCAAAATTTCGTCTTATTAACTCAAAATGTCGACAAAGTAACTCAAAATTTCGACTAAGTTACATTACTAGAATGGCCAAAAATCTACGAGTTACCAAGAGTTAGATAATATAAGATGTAGTAGGAAGTGCAATTGTAAGAAGGAGCTTGAGAACCTGGAGCGATTGTGTAAAAGCTATTTCAATCTCGGTTCAGCAATAATGAAATTCTGAAATGCCTTGCTTCTCAACACGTCGTAATTAATAATTGAAAAGATGCGAATTGAGAAACTCAAAAGTTCGAGTAAATAAGTCGATATTTCGAGTAATTTAGTCGTAATTTTGAGTATTAAATATGTCGGAATTTTGAGTAAGTAAGTCGAATTTCGAGTAAGTAGGTCAATATTTCGATAAAGTAAGTCAAAAGTTCGAGTAAATAAGTCAAACTTTCGACTAACTTACTCGTAATGACGAATTAATAAGTCGAAATTTTGAGTTAATAAGTCAAATTTTCGAGTTAGTGAGTCGAAATTTCGAGTAAATAAGTCGAAATTTTGAATAGATAAGTCGAAATTTCGAGTTGATAAACAACACACACCTGGCACTTATGCTCTTCCGTACGATAGTAACAATCTTTGCAGCACTTGTTGAAAATTGAATACCGCTGAAGCCAGTGCTATGGGGACATGAGGAATGTTGCACTTTTTCTTTATCAAATTGACCAGACTCAGTCAAACCGAGTCTGCAATTTTTGTTGTGATCAATGCTTCCGAGGGATCACATTTTTTTCAGATTATTTTACAAATAGTCACTTTAGGGGAGTTATACTGCTTAAAGAACACTAAATGTAAATAATCCAGTCGTTTTTCAAACGACCTAACTGAGTTAAACCTTTATTTCAATGTAAATATAGCTTTCGTCATTTACCCGTAAGCTTGTTTGAATTCGAGAAAATTTGATGTGAGTAAAATGTAATTTAGTGCAGATCATTTAAATGACCTTATCTTGTACTTCCAAGGATGTTGTGTACTTTATAAGCACGGGATTTTAGGAAATAACCAATTTTACAAAGCTTAATCTTCAATCAAAAGTATATGATTGTTTAGAAACTGACATAGAATGCTCACTGTCTAATAAATATCCTGAACATTGAGGCAAACTAGCGGAGAAATTGCGTACCCAAGGACTCGTTCTCGCAATATTATCTGACTTCTATAGATGAAGATTTCCTTAAATTATGCCTATATCGGAAAATTGATTGATTGGCTTATCAGATCCTATTGGAATGATAAAGGAGAACGATCAGATAGATCTTCGTGTAAAAATAATAAGATCTATTTTTTGTCTATTTAAGTCCGGTTTGAAAGAGCCAGGCCGGATATACATCATATCATGACATTGTTCATAGCAATTTTTCAACTCACTTACAATGTATTTACTATGATAATTTATTACAATTTAATATTGATTCTATAGTCATATTTAATAGTTTATAAAATGTATTAATGCATTACTAATCATATATGAATAGAATGCTGCTTTGACGTTGACAGATATACGCGTTTGTAGGTAGGTAATTAACTAATTATATATATGTTGAATGAATTTTAAAGATATACTTTGCTCATCTTGAGGTGATTTTTTTTTTGCAAAAAAAAAAAAAAAAAAAAAAATGAAATCTAGTAAATTCTTCCTGAATATGCCTAATTTGAATAAGCAAATGTATAAACTATGTTTTGGAAGGTGCATTCTATATTTTTCTCAAATTAATTTGGTCTGTTCTTATAAAAACTGCCAGTTTTTTAATGACACTATGGAGTCGTACTGTGATAACCTGTAGTGTGTGAAGAGTTTAAAATGTAACATATTTTCTCTGTGGTCAAAATATTTTTATTTTACGTTTCAAAAGAAACTGTTTTGTCATTATCGTTTTTTGACAGATGTCAGGGTAAGCTTTCAGAATGGTTCGGAGTACTTCAAGGCACAAGGCAAGGGGTTAAAACATCCTCGATGTTGTATCTCCTATAATAAACGGGCTTATAGATTAGTTAGAGAAATGTGGGTTTGGTATCTGTGTTTGTAATGTTAGCCGTAGCAGACGATATGTTCTTAGTGTCTTATTCTGTGAATGGACTTAATTCTTTGCTTGAGATATTTAGTGAATATTCAAAGCGGTGTCGCTATAGCTATAATGCAGAAAAATGAACTGAGTCTGTAATGGTTTTGATGAACGGAGAAATAATGGTCGTGAGAGAGAATTATATCTTGATAATACAAAAAATCTGTGAAACATATCTATCTATGTGCATCTTGGTATGAACTGTGATCCATTCCTGTCATCAAGTTGACGATGCTTGTACTAATCTAATAGGTTCCCGCCTCTGTAGTTTGTATTATCGCCGTTAGTTTATAGAATACTACCCTCACTTATTGCTCTTTAACTTATACTAGAAGTATGCAGGAACAAATTTCATTGTAAGTTGACTAGTCTTTTGTTTTCGTACCTGGTTAATCTGTACAAGTGGACATTGTTTTTGTCAATTGTTCATGCTTAATAATTGTTACTTTGAGTCATATTTATTTCTGATAGTTTCGTATTAGACAACTGTTAGATTCTTAAGTACATCTTTAAGACTGAATTGTTTATATATTTCTAATTAATGTCTGTAAATCAATATTAATTTGTCACATGTTTCTTCGGAAGGGTGAACCAGGTTGCTTCCACTGCATGCTCTCTTTTTTATTCTGGATCGAATCGATGGACACATGTTTCATCCTGAGTTACAATCCGGTAGATACAATCAAGTTCATCCTCATAGCGAGACAGAAAATATCTTGAAATGTCAAGCCTGGTCCGTTTCTGGGCGCCAGTCAATTGTCTGGGGACCCATTTAGCGGAACTTTTGACATGCCATAGACATCAGTCAGAATGGCCTGAACTGCACCACAGCTTATACCCACTTCCCTAGCAATGGTTCGCAGGTCTCGCCTTCTGTCGCACATGACCAAATCGTGCACAGCTTCGGCAGTTTGATCGTTGGAGGCCTCTTTTGGCCGCCCACGCCGCTCATCATCTCCAATGCTCTCCCTACGCCTCTTAAATTCTGCAGCCCATTTTCGTCAGTGCAATAGAAAGGGGACTCCTTCCCAAGTGTATCAATGAAGTCTTCATGGATTTCCTTTCGGGACATCTCTTTCTTACAGAGGTAGATCTACTTAATGGCGGCTATGATTTTAACTTTCTACATTTGGTCTAAATGACACACCCCTTTACTGACCAAAATGTGTTTATGTTACTTAATCCGTGCAAAATTGCATGTAACTCGGTCAGTAATCTTCAATAAGGTATCGGTATCGACGTATCGTGTGTAATTGTCAGTCTTGTGGCTGGAAGTGTATCGAGCCGAGAACCTTTCGATCATACCTCGTATGTGAGTGATTTATTTTTAGTTAATGAATAATTGTGGTCTGATTAAAAGTTTCACCAGTTTTTGGGTTTTAGAACCTTTGGGAATAGTTTCAGAACAAGCAGTATATTTATTTTTCTGTAAACTTAATCTAACATTTTATTTCTGTCACTTAACTGATAGTTTGGAAGTATGCACAAGTGAAGATTATGTTTTCAATTGTATATTCTGTTCCACAAACTGGTAAGTTTGGTATTTTTTTATATAAATTGTAATGTATGTTATTATAGCTTTATGATATAATATGCATAAGTTGGTATAAAACTATGTTTGAGCTGCGTAAAATCCGTAGCATAATTGTTTGTATCGTAATAGGAATCATAAAATTAAAGTGAAAAGAATTTTGTTTTAAAAGTTTTGTGAAGAATCAAAATTATGGCTTTTCACGCCTTGCATTGTGTATAGGATATTGTACTTATTGTGTTCACTTATTCTATTCATGTACCAGAATATTATGAGCAAAATGATCATCAGAACTAAGAAAACATTTCCGGTGCATGTATGCTTTTATTTGTTATAGTGTATTTTGTTCACAAACATAGCTTTACACCCTTCAGTAAGGAAAAATCATGTACTGTGAAGAAGTTGCCAAACATTTATTGATGTTTATTACATAGAAGACTTTGTCAATAATTGGTGTAACATAGCTGTCCAACAACTCAAACTTTTGTACGCTATAAAATGTCATCAGAAAAAGATTCATTGCATACACGTAACATAACAAAAAGTGAGTTTAACCGTTTAAATGACAGAAAATAATGACCTTTAAATAACAATAACAAATGGTTTGCATTTATTGTAAGTGTTGAACTAATTACGGTATTTTGACACTGAGGTGTTTACAATTAGTCAATTAAACGCTTGTAAAACCACCATGAACTCAGCGATACTAAACATTCCTCTCTTGAAGAAGTTGGCGAATTATATTTTGAATATATAAAGGCTGGATAGGATGGCTGGCTGTCAAACAAACATACAGGCTTAGATACAGTTGAATTTATAACTGCAAGGTAATCACAGTCATTTGCACATCCACCATAATTTCTGTTGATGTCGAAACGACGATCATGTAGATTATTTATGGTAGTTCCTGCAATGGAAAATTGGTTAAATGTACTTCTAGGCGTCAGGTCTGCTCAGCTTGATTCACTCACACGTTTCCTATCAAACCAGCTGCGTATGCCGCTGGTCCACCCCGTTGAAGACCACGTATGTCACATCCTTGTCAGCATCATAGAATGCAAACTTCACCAGCTTGATACCAAGGTGAGACCAGTGGTTTAAAATTTTATCCCGATAATGTAAACCATGAGAACGTTTCATTGAAATTGGTTTGTCTGGATTTGAATTCTTTTTTGAAAATTACAAAATACATATATACACAGAAATAACACTTTACTCTATATTACTGACAATCATGATAAAAATGAAAGAAACTAAATCATAATAAAGAAGGAAACTCGATTGACTCTAATCATTAGCGAGAATGGAATTTGATCGAGTCAAATCATAAGAGAGAAGGGAAATTGATTGAGTCCGATCATAAGAAAGAAGGAAAATTGATTGAGTCCGATCATAAGAGAGAATGGAAATTGATTGTGTCCAAACATAAGAGAGAAGGGACATTGATTTAGTCCGATCATAAGAGAGAATGAAAATGGATCGGGTCCAATCATAAGAGAGAATGGAAATTGATTGACTTTAATTATAAGAAAGAAGGGTAATTCCACCGGCTTAGGCAGTACTGTAGACATAATACTATATGGGTAACAATGACCTGGTTCTTTAAAACAATTTGTGTAAATTTGTAGCTAAAATATCAAGAGCAAACTAGTACTAAGAATTATTGTTTTATATCAGTTCATCAATGTTTATATATTCAGACATCGCTACTGCCATCCAGTCATCCATAAATAGATTTTGAAAAAACTAGACATACTACTGTGTTATTTTAAGTAAACATATCACAATTAAACGCCAGTTTAACCCTTTAAAAGTTGAAGATTATTCTGGAAGGTCAGAACATTAGTGGTTGCGTCTGGTCATATCTTTTCCATTCATGCACGGGTGATTTTTGAAATAATTGCGCTCATAGAGAACATAAAAAAGTTTATGTGTCTACTTTTTGTAACACTTTTTATAGGAACCATGCTATTGATGCAAGTCAATATACTTGGTCCTGCTTGGGGAAATTTGTCTGTTTCCAACGACAGTTCTTGTTATACATGTATGAATATTTAAAATACAATTCATTTAAATCCTATATATCTATCTAAGTTTTAAGGAAAATAGCATTTATGCTATTGTCAGATTAAAAATATCGACAAAAAAGCTATGGCATTTAAATAAGAAAAAAATAAAGATTTCCAAAACAGGTAAATTAAAGCATATTTCTATGCCTCCTTTGAAGAAGAGGTGGTATGTTGGCATTTTAATTTAATTAAAAAAATAAAGATTTTCAAAATAGTCAAATTAAAGCATATTTTATGCCTCCTTCGAAGGTATGTTGTTTTGCTAATGCCAGTCTGTCGGTCTGTCTGTTTGTCGGTCTGTTGGTCTGTCCGTCGGTAGACCACATAGTTTCCGCTGATTATCTTAAAAACTGTTTTTCAGAAAGTCTTCATATTTCACATATTGATAGGACATGACAAGTAGATGACTCCTATTGATTTTGGGGGTCACTAGGTCAAAGGTCAAGGTCACGGCACGGAGGCCTTGAATGTCAAAATGGTTTACGTTGATTTTCTTGAAAAGTGTTCATCACAAAGTCGTCATATTTCACATAGTGATTAGTAGAGTAGTAAATAGAAGAGGGTCCCTATTGATGTTTGGGTCACTAGGTCAAAGGTCAAGGTCACAGGGTTCTTGAATGATAGTATAGTTGCCGTTCATTATCTTGAAAGCTATTTATTACAATGTCTTCATTGTTTTCTTTTTTCCATAATTGAACACTTCCATGTACCCATTTATGGTAATTTTCTATAATAAAATCACCAATAATGTGAGTGAAAGGCTAGAAAGGGGACCATATGTGTCGTTCGACATTTCTTGCTTTTCCTTTCTTCTCATTCATTTAAACTACAACGATAGTGGAAATTTATTATATAGATTTAACACAGCACTCTATTTCTAATGTATGCAAATGAGTTGAGTATTCACGCATTGGTGTGCTTAATATATGATTTTAAAGTCAATGATATGTAAAATATAAAATTAAAGTGAAATTGATTACTGAATAAATTCTACCGAAATAGTTTGATTATGGTAAACAAGCTGTCATACAAAATCTTCTTTATGATGTAAAATTTATTTCAGATAAGCATGACATCAAACACATCACCGAACTTTTAAAAAAGGAGTATCTTTAAAATTACAAACATTTTGTCTGTTAACCTGGGACACCGATGCAAAGACGGAAGACTTTAAATCCGAAAGATTCCAAATTCATTTTATCCTTTTAAAATGATTTTGTTATAATACCTATAACAGTTGATATAGTATTTAATAGTTAGACCTAGGAAATCTCGTAAGATATGTTTCTAACGTAACTGTCTTCTTTCAGTTATTGTACCTTACAATCTCGTATTCATGTACACATCAATATGTGTTTCCTTATACAAACAATTATGAGAATCCTGAGATTAAAATCAATGAAACACATCTGTTCAATAATCATATTGTACACTATCATAAATACTTAACTAAATCTACGAAGAGTAACATACGAGCTCGGAGATTTAATGTTCTGTTTGGTCTTTATATGCGGACGAGTTTAAGAGATCGTAATTTGTGATCACGTAGTTGTAGTCAAAACTTATAAAATGTCATATCACAGTTAGTTCTCTCGTTAAATAAGCTCTTTATTACAGAATTAAGGAACTTTAAAAGCAGTGTTAACTGATTTAAAATCTTTAAGGTGAGGAAGCACGATACACTGGTAAAACATATCCGAACAATTAACTATCCGACAATGTTTCAAATTATTTTGGTATTTAGACTTCTCAGCCAGATCCGCTATATTCATTTATAAATTTTATAAATATTATAATTAATGACATCCCGTGATTTCAGATCGTTTTTAGAATGACCAATGGAAAGCCTATCTAATTCAGTTCTTTCCTGTATATTTAACAAACTCTTCTCAGACGAACTTCGTCCGAAAAATGCAGGGTCAGACTTTTAATCATAAATGTTAAATAAATATGTTTGTACAAAGATATTTTTTTTAAAGTGCATCCAGCTTTACTGTACGTATATGTGTGATATTCATGTATTTCCAATATATGTATATATTAATTAAAAGTAAGCATCAGACGTGATATGGCTAGAAACAAATCTAAACAAGCAAACAAAAGTTTCTTTTACCTGGCAGCTGATGTCTTCAATTGATGCGATTGAACAATTTGGATACTAGTATAGCCAACGCGAGGAAAGCCGTCAGAGCCCACAAAGACACCATTTTTGGAATTTGTAGTAAATCTACGTTTCCTTAACAAATATCGATATAACACCTGTTTTATTTGACTGCTTTTACATTTATTTATACGTTCAAACAATAGATACACATCAATGACTCATGAAATACTAATATTTTGAATCGTAACCACCTACTGGAGACGTAAGTTACTCTTGTTCGTTACCATAATCGGATTCGTTATAACATAAAGGGGCTGGTTTAAGAAACGAACGCCTACTCAACTGTATATTAATCATTTAGTTCACTTACAATGTTATTGTCAATGCAATGGCTCATAGCTGAAAAGAGTATTACTTCTGCAACAAATCAATTTATCCTGTGCAATAATCATAAAAAGTCTTGTCTTTTCTTTCATTCAATTTGAAATCAAAATTCTTAGGGAACGCCGACCGATTATTGAAAATATAAACACGGACCATTATATATATTTATAAACATATTTATAAGCATTGGATATTCAGCAATATGTTAAAAGGACAATCATCACAGATTTATTGAAACAATGCCTTCAATTCCTTACATATTGATCATAACTTTACAATTTGTATAACCTCTCTTAACATTTCTTCAAACTAATATTACAGATAATATGAAAATTTAATGAACGCCCAAAATTGCAAAATTCAAAATATGCAAGTGAGAATGATGTCACTACAACTTGTCGTATTGAAATCCGTCTACTGAATGTAAGAAGAATTTTTATTGGTCATTTTAAAATTGCAAACTGAAAGCTGGGAATTTCATTGGCTTTTCTAACGTTAAATGTAAAGGAGAGTTCTTGTTATTCTAAATTAAAATAATAAGGGTAGTTCTAAAAAAATGCAAAAGATAGTTGTTGCCATCATAAAATAAAATGCAAAGGATAGTTCTAAAATAAACTTTATGTATGTTTTATTATGTTGTGGATTGGTTATTACATATGCAAATTAGCCAGCTTTACTTCGGCCGGGTATCTTTTCAAAGATAATTCTTGTTACCCATTCCACGAGATCAACCATCAGAGTATTTGTTCAAAAGATAAGTGTCGGATGTTTCAAAATAATGAATTCACAATTTTTCGTAAAACTGACAACATCCTGCTTAAATATAGTTAACCTTTCTCACAATCTCTCTTTCCAACCAGGATGTCAGATTTATCATCTTCTCTATAAATAAATGCAATAAGGATGTTTCTGTATTTTTATGTGTTTGTTTGCTTCGTACGTTATCTGATAGTTACACTTTATATACATTTTAAGGAATACATTTGTATGCTACTAAATGTACAAAACCACAATTATATAATCCGAACTATTACTGATTTATTTTACATTTTGTTTATCTCGATAGTACGGAAAAGCATAAGTGCCATGTGTGTGTTTTTTATTTCGACTTGCTAATTTGAGATTTTGAGTTACATAACTCGAAATTTCGACTCGAAATTTCGACTGAATAACTCGAAAGTTTGACCCACTATTTCGATATATCGACTTACGATTTAATGACTCGAAATATCGACTTACAAACTCCAAAGTCCGATTTTCTCAGTCGAAATTATGTGATTTTATGTCGTCAGAATCGGATAAGTCGCAATTAGATATGAAAAGAACAAAAGACGATTTGAAAAAAGCACAAATCTGTTCAAGGTTTAGACAAAAACTCGGATAAGTTATTTGTTAAAACGAAGAAATAAGACGAAGAGTTAGAGGCCATAGAATCTCGATAAATGCGTTTACTAACAATTTATTATTCTACGGAATACCACAGGAGGGCACCGATAAAAAAACCGTAAGCAGTTAGCAAAAGACTTCTGCATAAATATATTGAAAACCTTTTCCGCAAATGAATTTGTGTTCGACAACGCATATAGAATTGGGCAGGAAAAAAGGTTCGAAACCCAGACATGTGGTGGTCAGATTTCCTTACTTAGAGGAGCGCGAAGCTGTCCGGAAATCGTCTTTTGAAAGGGATATCGCCGACTCTATGAAATCACAAAAAAAGGGCGTTTGAGTCCAACTACCTAACAGTGTCAGGGAGGTACGAAAGCCACTGTATCCAGTTATGGAACGCCGCGAGGGATTAACATAAAAACGTAAAATTCATTGGAAACTTTTTTCATTGAGGAAGAAAAGTACATACCAGACGATCCGATGGAATAGGACAAAATACTATATAATATATAAAACTATTCGTCTTAACAGTACACGTCTGTAAATTATATAAACATGCATGCCTTTCCATCATCACTGAACCGGTTATATTGTGTATGGCTATAAATTTGTTATTTGTTTTATGCCAATAAAACTATTTGAGTTAAGTTGAGTCGAGATATATACATTTTTGTTTTACAAAACTGAGGATAAATAAGTTTTCAAATTTGTGATAAGTCTCTGAAATTTTGAATGAATGATTGAGACGATATCTTTTAAGGAGGATTTACATACTAACTACCTAGTGTCAAAATAATATTTTGTATAGATTCCCAATTGAGATTTTTTTCTATATACCTATTACGGATGTGAAATTTTGTTTTCAGATGATATGCAAAGAAATGATGTTTTCAAATTTTGTTTATATGATGTTTGTCATACCACTGGATTTTAAAATGTTTCTATTTACAAATAAGACATATGTTAGCAAATATAACCGCTTTTGTATTGAATAGATGTATTAATTTTCTCTATTATATGCATTTGAAATGTTGAATCAACTGAGACATTTTGTTTGTTTGTTTGTTTTTATTTACGCCTTTTCCAACAGCATTTCAATCATATAGGCCGGGTAGTTTCCTAACCATCGTTCCAGGAGAGTTACACCAGTACTAGACTACCTTCCTCCACGCTAAACTACCAAAGCATCTCCCGGAGATCGAACCCACGCCAGAGAGGTAACTGGATTAGAAGTGATCGACTCTAACCCCTCGAACTGAGACATTACGTACATACAATGAAGGCAAGCAACTCGAGAATGAATGTTAGCTAAATGTGTGTACATGTGTTTCTGTATCGCGCAGACTTACAAGTTTATAAACTATTACTGATCTATACATAAATGTAAAATGCGTAAATGGGCGAGGAAAGGCGTTGAATTCCTCGTTTAATCTTCTGATATAAGAGGTTATGTGTCACTTATTTTTTCTATTTGGATTTAATTCCAAAGTGCAGTGGTCATACAAGCTTCTTTGTCTACACGACACGCTGTCTAATATTTATGCGTAACACAATTTATATTGGACTTTCACATAAGTATTGGACGACCTGATATACTGTTTTGAAAGTGCAGTAAACCAGAACAAAGGCATGACGTCATAGTAATAATTTAATCATCATAAAATCTTACAGGCGCCTAAATTTGGAAACACCACGACACACTTTTAACTCAAGATTATTTTATCCTTTGCTTAGTAATTTCTATTTGTGGACAAAAAATAAATCGATTATACTTCTCATTCGTTCATATTTGTGTATCTATCAGGGTCAATCAATCAGATTACTTAATATATTGTAGATTTTTAGAGTTGTCTCCCTTGGTTTCCTGCAATTTAAATCATGTGGCAATTTCGTTTTTGTTTGTGAAAAGTATCAGGCATTTTTATAAGATATGAATTGCTTGTATCACGATTCAGAACTGTTCACTATTCAAGGGACAAAATGTGTATACGGCTGGATAGCTCAGTCGGTAGTGCCGTAGAGTATTCAAAGGGTCTCAGGTTCAAATCCCGGTCAAGCTGCACATTTTCCTCACCCCATGACATTAAGCAGCAAGCAGAAGCGTGACTGAATATATTGACCGAGACGTTTACACAGGAAACCGTCTCAAATAACAAGCCAACAGCTAATGAATAATAAAATATTACTACCTTTATTTAAAAGTAATATACTTTTTAAAGTAATGTCAGGAAAGAATTTCCCCTATTTAATGCGGTCTTTGTTTATTCTGTAATAGATGAATATATGTCACGATTCAGAACTGTTTAAGGGAGAAGATGAATAAGTCGGTAGAGCCACGGAACAGTTTCCAAGGTGCCCAAGTCCCGCCCAGGTTGTACATTTATCTCACCCTGTGACATTTGGAAACATGGCCAATTGATTGTTGGCCAGTATCATCCTGAGCTGCTTTTGGTTGTTATCAGTGTTTTTAAGATTGTACAAGGATTGATAAAAAAGTGTTTGGCCCGGTGTACTTCCGGTAGTAGTAGAACCAAACTTATGGTCTTACTTTTCAATAATATCGCTCTCTACGTCAACAAACTTTGCCAACTTGTTTAACCCTTCAAAATAGAACTCTCTTCTTGGTCCAAGAAGAACTCATTGACCGCCTCTATGACACCTTCATTGCTTCCAAAACGTCTACCACGAAGCTTGGTTTTCAGTTTCGGTAACAGGTAAAAGTCAGAGGGGGGCAAGTCCGGAGAATATGGGCGAGGGGGGGGGGGGAGAATTTCAAGGTCGCAATCATTTGCAGCAGCCATCGCAATCTGGTTAGCTTGCGCATTTTCGTTCAGAAACAGAACGCCTTGAGTCAGTTGCCCCCTTTTTACGCGCGATTTCTTGACGCAGACGTCTCAAATCGTCTGCATTGTACGTACCGTTTATGGTACGACCTTGCTCATAAAAGTCAAGCATGCTTATCCTCTGACTATCCCAAAACATTGAATCCAACAACTTCCCTGCTGAAGGCACTCTCTTGAATTTCTTCGGAGGTAGTCAAGTGTATCCATGAAGTCTTCATGGATTTTCTTCGGGGACATCCCTTTCTTACAGAGGTATTTCATGACGGCTCTGATTTCAACTTTCCTTATTTTGTCTAAATGACACACCCCTCTACTGATCAAAGAATTTTCATATATACCTCGTATGTGGGTGAATTATTTTTAGTAATTTGCAATTGTAAATTCAGTTCCACAAACTGGTAAGTTTGGTATTTTTCATATAAATTGTGATGTATTTAATTACAACTTTATGATATGATATGCATAAATTGATATTATAATACATCTTTGTTTGAGCTCCCTAAAATCCGAAGCATAATTGTTTGTATCGTGACAGGAATCATAAAATAACAGTGAAACGAATTATGTATGTTAAAGTTCTGTGAAGGAACAAATATATGGTTTTTCACGCCTTGCATTGTATATGGGATACTGTGCTTTGGAACATCTTATTGTTTTCATTGATTCGTGTACCAGAAAAGTTTGAGAAAAGTGATCATAAGAACTATGAAATAATTTTAGTTTCATATGTTTTTATTTGTTACTGTAGTGTATTTTGTTCACAAACATAGCTTAACAAGTTTCAATGGGTCACTATTTTGCTGCATAAGGAAATGTTATTTACAATGTATTTAAAGATGTTGCTAAAGATTTATTGATGATCATTACAAGAAGACATTGTGAGCAATTGGTGTAACATAACTGTCCTAAAATTCAAACGTTTGTACGCAATTAAATATCATCAGAAAAATAAACATTCAATTTGTATAAAGGTAACATAGAAATAAGTTTAACAGTTTAAAGTACAGAAAAAAAATGTCCTTAAAATAACAATTGCAAATGGTTTGTGTTCTTATAAGTCTTGAACAAATTACGGTATTTTGACACTGTGGTGTTTACAGTTAGCCAACGCTTGTCTTTATAGAAACCACCATGAAATCTGCAGTACCAAACATTCTCCTCTGGAAGAAGACGACCGAATTATATTTTGAATATATGAACGCTGGATAGGATGGCTGGCTGTCAAACAAACATCCGGGCTTAGATACAGCTGAATTTATAACTACAAGGTGATCACGGTCATTTGCACATCCACCATAATTTCTGTTAATGTAGAAACGACGATCATGTAGATTATTTATGGTATCTCCTTCAATGGAGAATTTGTTAAATGTACTTTTGGAAGTCAGGTCTGGCCAACTGGAGTCAATGACACGGCTCTTATCAAACCAGTTGTTCATGTCGCTATCTTTCCCGTTGAAGATCACGTATGACACTTCTTTGTCAGTATCATAGAATGCAAATTTAACCAGCTTGATATCAAGTTTTGACCAGTTGTCTAAGACGTTATCCCGATAGTGTAAACCATGAGAACGTTTCATAGAAACTGGTTTGTCTGGATTTGAATTATTTCCTGAAAATGACGAAGCATAAAATAACACTCACTTGTTTAATTTTAACATGATAAATGAAAAATTGGTAACTAATTAATTAAGTAAACATACAAAAAACAGACATAAAGGAAATTAAGCAGCTATATTAAATAACAATATTAGAAAAGCATATAATTATAGCGTGGCGACTAATGCTTTTTTATTCATTATACATTTTGACCATTCAATTTACAGTGTTCACGAATCAAAATGAATGATCCATCAATGCACATTTGTGAAACTGAATGTGTTAAAGAAAATTAATGACAATTTGCTTAAAATTGTAAATTCCTAGCATTAAAAACAATTTAAAACATTAAATTGTTGTTACGTTTTGTTACAAATTGATTTATTTCAATTAAGTATTCAGCGGTTTTCTTAACTAGCTTATGATAGTTTAATCTTTTGATTATGATATGGGTATGACATTACCTTTATGTAGAGAAGGAAGAAACGTGACCAGGAAGATATCGGGAAAAAGATATTCAGATTGATATGACAATGTTTAGGAGGAGATATGTTCAATCAGATATGGCAATATTTAGGTTAGACAGACCCAGAAGACTGAAAAGGTGTTAAATATTCTTATTGTTGAAAGGGGGTAGTATTTCTGTTTTGTTAACGTGTTTTATTTCAAGCTATTTTGTTTGAATTTCTAATATTTTTGTCTACTTGTTTGCAATCCTTAGACTCTTGTAAAAGGAAGATCCCTCAAGAGTAATGAAAGCAATTGTGATTGAGCGCGATTATCATGAGAGACAATGGTAAATTTATAAGATTAAGTATACGATTTTTAACACATTCTTGCACTCCATGACACCTATTGACTAGAACAATATTATAAAACTGAATTGAAGTACATAACAACTGATTACAGCTGACACACAACATTTGAAGCCAGCTTTGTGAAAATGAACGATACAAATGAAGAATTAAAAGTTAATTGTTAAGGATGTTTTTAGGAATAACATGAATAAAGTACCGTCAATCCAGGCATGGTAAACACTATGGCCATTGCCAGATGTCCCTCTAAATACCATCCTCCAACCATCTTGCTCTAAATCCTCCGTCTTCAATACATTCATACCACTGTTTTGTAAAGGTAAATATGTAAAGGGTAATTATGTATGTCAATATCGGAGATATCCGACAGATTTAGCATTTTTCATGATAAAAGAAAAAATCATTATCATGGTCGCTCGCTTCAAACATAATGCGATAATTTCTTTATATATTTGTTGGTGGTATTTTAATGAGTCATTTAGTTTTTTCTAAACTTACTTTTAATATGATTATTTTGAAATAAAGTTCATTAAAACCCTATTTATCTCACTTTTCATATCTGTACAAACAAGAAAATGGCTTTTAAGCTATTTTTAGACGAACAGATTCGACAAGAAA
This sequence comes from Ruditapes philippinarum, assembly GCF_026571515.1. Lineage (NCBI taxonomy): Eukaryota > Metazoa > Mollusca > Bivalvia > Venerida > Veneridae > Ruditapes > Ruditapes philippinarum. The sequence continues at coordinate 167,350 of NW_026866215.1, read as the reverse complement.
TTTTGTTTATAGAATCAAATAAAAAAAATATACATTAAAGCATTTCTCTTTATTTTCTTTCGCATTCACACACACACATACACACACACACACACACACACACACACACACACCCACACATATATATATATAATGATAATGATAAAGACAGTTATAGGTTTTTTTTAATATGATTCAATATAAAACAATACTTTTAATGTTACAGTTCTAAAACAATGTTATCTCATTAATTTAATAAATTGACTTTTAAAGATATGGTATGCACATGAATTGAATACTGGAACATCAATTTACTTTTCTGTTTTTAATGACTGTTATGTGAACGACAGAGTATTGTCAAATATTTTACCGAGACAATTTTGATCTTGGTAAGATACCTTTCACTACAAATGCTATATAACATTCTGTAAAAGTCATATTTGAAAACACAAAAAACCTAACATAGGAACGATACATATCACTTTTTTAAGAAAAAAATGACAAGTTTATTTAACCCGATTAGGGTTCATAAGCGTTAAAAGCAATGCATAACTTTATAAGGATAACTTTAAGTTAGTGTATGCGACTCTGTTACTGAATGTGTTTTATATCTTTTCTTTTCAATATACATGTATATACACGTATATAACATAATATTACGTTACTTTCGGAAGAAATAGTGACAATAAGAAAGAATTAGATTGATAAATAAAATAAAATGGCAATAATTTGAAATAAGCAATAGCGCGAGCAAACAAATGAGTAACTCGGAAATTGTTAAGATAATTCTTTACCTGACAGCTGATGTCTCCAATGGATGTTATTGAACAAATTCGATACCTGTATAGCCCAATGTGGGGAAAGCCGTCAGAGTTCACAAAGAAACCATTTTTGGAATGTGTAGTAAATGTACGCTTCCTTAACAAATGTCGGTATAACACCTGTTGTATTTGTCTGCTTGTACCCTTATTTATACTATTTATACGACAAAACACACTAGAAACGCATCAACTATATGTGTATCAATCAAAGTCATAGTTTGAAACAAACCCGGTGAAAACAATTACGCCTATTTGGTCCTGTCACTATTATCTAATTCATAGTATCATATAGGGACGAGCTTAAATAACAAAAGCATATTCACATGTCTATTTATCATAGAGAAAAACTATACTGTCAATGTAATGAATTAGCGTTGTAATAGCATAACTTTTGTAACTATTCTATTTATATCTTGAATACATTACTTATAAATACTTGTTTTGTCTTTCATGCAAAACAAAATTCTTAAGAAAAAATGAATCATTCTCGAAAATAAAACAAGTGTCATATTAGCAAAGTAGCAGAATGTAATTTAGCAATATGTTAAAATGTGCACAATTCTTTGAGTCAATGGCTACATTTCCTTATATATATTGATAATTATGCAAGTGAAGTGGCAAAATACTTGCACTATTCTTTAAACGATTATTCAAACAAATATAGATAGCTGACGGTTTCTTTTTGCCATGCAGGCTTTTGGCAAATTCAACTCTTTTTACGCGCTTTAAATTATCTGAAATTGTGACACAAACTGACAGGTTTAAAAATTAATGTGTTTCGTTTTCTGTCTTTCATAGTTTTTGTAAAATTGCATGCAAAGCTTGCATTTGCCATGACCAATATTACTTTGCCATGTTTAAATAGTAACTTCCTTTGCCAAGGCAACTATACTGACTTAATGAACGTCCAGAACGGCAAATTTGACAATACTCAATTGATGTTTGTGTCATTACATCTCAACAACGACTTTCATGTCGAAACAGAAGCGTCACGTTTTTTTTTTTTTTTTTTTTTTTTTCGTTTTTGTTTCATACTGAAAACAGCCTGCCTAGATAAAGCTTATGTTCATCTTTCAATCTTTTTCTTTCAACAAGGAAGACAAATTTGTCATCTCTTTTATTTATAAATACAAAAGTCATGTTTATGGTATTTGATGTTATTGTGTTTCGTTTGTTATCGGAAGGATTGACTGATACATTTTAAAGCAATAATTTGTTTGCTACTAAATGACATGTACAATGTATTTCAAAATATTATTGATTTATCTTACCTCGTGATTTTCAACAAACTTACAATTGATCCTTTTGGTGGAGTTGTGCTGCTTTAATGACACTTAATGTTAATAACCTGTACATTTCAATGGACCTACCTAAGTTCAATAGTTATTCTAAGGTAAATCTAGTTTTATCAGTTAAGATATGACAATCCTTATTCATAACCTTTCCTTTGAAAAAATATTTAAATCGGCAAGAAAAAATAAGGGCATTTGGTTCAAACCTTAGAAGGCTTAACCTTTTTCTAAACATTTATTTATGTACATGTACCTCTCATAAACCTTTTGGAAGGAAAAAAGTGTTAACTTATAATAATAATAATTAATATAGTTATTCATTGGCTGAAAAGCTAAATTTTAAAAACAAAAATGGTAGATCTACCTGATATTTTTAAAGTCTAATAAAATCAAAACTACGGGATAAAAGTATTTTACTTAGTACATGTATAACAAGGTCAACCAAAATACTTTTAAGAAAATTTAGAGAAACTTTAAAAACAGCCCCCAATTGTTAATTGTTAGGGATTTTTGTTTCTTAGCCGATTTTCAAAGTAAAAGTCATTTACGCCCATATACTGCTATATCTGATTAGATTCTGTTAACAAGATGTGATACCGTGATGAGGCGGTATAGATATGTCTATTTCTTACCAACTAGCTCAAGTGAGCTGTGACTCAATTTCACTAAACCAAATAATAATGCTTACTCACCGTATGCCTGTTTATTTAGGATACTCAAGTAATTGTCAATAAAATAGAGAATAAGTAATTTAGCTCATAGCCCGGTTGACTCTTGTGAGCACTAGATCAATTTTGCACTGCCAGGTAAGGTGACGAACAAAGAGGTGTCTGCCAATTTGTTTCCTGATATAGGTATGTCAGTCAGGAATACTCAGAAAGCAAAACCATTGAATTGTCATGACAGTGACTAATATAATTATATTGCTAAGGATTGTGATTCAAACTTCCGACAAAACAATTCTTAGAACAAAATCACCTTTCTTCAAACTTTCATTTGGTTTAATTCAAATATGATCCAGAAATTTAAATGGAATTGATAAAAAAACACCTTTTTTGCGTTGGAAACTAAAGTAGAGCGAATTATGTCCGCTGCATGCATGTTTGTGTTCTGTTATAAGGAATAATAGTAATGCTACCTGTTTGCAAGGGGGATGGTCTGTTCACCTTATATAATAGTTCCATGATACCCTCTTACTTTTTATAAAGTAAATTAGTGTGTAAGTCATTTTGCACATCTCTGTTCGAAAAATTATCTTGTCACAATCTATAAAATGGGAGTTATACAAAATGTTAATTAATGTTTTTATGATACAGTTTTCTAAATATCACTGGGCACTCTTTGAATAGTGAACATGTCCTATTTTTGAATTTAGAAACTACCTTAATATGTGAATATTAGTATACTTTGGTAAAAGCATGATTTATTAGGCAGTCATATGTTTAAAGAACCGTTGTAAAACTTGCTTGCTAAACATGAGACTTAAACCTGTCCTTCAACCAAATATTCGATAACATATGACATTGATTTTTGTTATTATTGTTCAATTTAAAAATTCACTTTATAAATTGGTCTTACATTGAGAATTTTAATGTATTAAGAAGTTAAACATTTTGATGCTTTTCAAAAACGATACTTGTTGCGTTAAAGATTATTTAAAATATGCGAAAGCAATAATGTTATATTTATGTATTATAATCTTCGTTGATAATTTGATAATTGTTTTTCCTATGTCAAAATTTCTAGTTTAATTTATAGACTTGTCTTTTCAGCCTTGAAATAAAACGATCAGGTCGATACATTTAAACCCTCAAATAATTTCAATAAGATTGTGTTTCATTAAGTTATTTTTTCAATAATTGAAATTAATTTAATGCTCGTACATAAACACTGTGAAAATAGTTAAAAGAAAACAATTTCAACAAAATACCATACATGATACGATCAAATATCGATTACCTGAGACTTGTATTTAATAAGAATTTCAGTTTACATCTATGTTTAAAAAATACCAAATAACTATCTTGTAACAAAAATGCCAACGGAAATGTTTAAAGATTACATATTTGCTTAGGTATGCGTGCATGTGCTATTTCACATACGACGTAATGGACATAGAATATGAATATAGATAAAAAGACTGACGACGGAATAAATGAATTGTTTTGTTTCCATGAGTACTTTCCTTCACATCTCATTTTGGTTCGTTATCTATAGACATTTAATATATATAATTATATTCTGCCTGAAGTCTGAAAGAATAGAAATATAGATTTAAATTTACTCTAAATCATAGAGTTTATTCGATTTGTTAAGATATAACTTTAAATGGCGTTCATTTAAAATCATTCATGCGTAGAAATTCAGATATCGAATTACTTAAACCCATTTATATGCGTGTTATGTATGTAACAGAGTCGATTATTCAGGTGTCTTGCTACATTTTTGGTTGTTGAGTTGTTTCCCTTGCTTTCCCGCAATTTTGATCATGTGACTCTTTTTGTCTTTGTAGATTCGGCTTTGTTTGTTTTTATAAAAATCGCACCCGTGAAGGACAAAATATATCGAATATGACTTATATTTTATAAAGTTAGTGTTGCTTTTTGTCTGGATGTGATGTATGATAATAATGAAATTAAATGACAATATATACCGAATATGAATTATATTTTTTACAGTTTTCTTACTTCACACGATATTTTATAATAATAAAATAAATTTACATGCCAAAATGGTTAAATTTGATCGATAAAAGAGTAACAAGTTATATTTATTGCATGTTCTAAGTAAAAGTCATATCCGTTGCGGAAAGAAGATAACGATTATGACTTTTTAAGTTCCTTATGTTGCATGCTCTGTATAAAAGTCATATCAGTGGCTTATTGAAGATACCGAATATGACTCATTATTTTCAAACTTGTTCCTTTTTTGTAATTTATTGGTCATTTATAAAGTTAAAATAATAACACATGCACAAATGTGTTTAATTATGGCCGTAAATGAAACAGTTACAAGTTATATAAGTACGTTTCATATTCTAAAGTGGTACCCGTTTTAAAAACGCAACAAACATAACTTATAACTTTTTTATTTATGGACCAATTTTAACGAATTTGTGCATGTTATTTCACTTCATTGTAATTAAATATCATATCCAGACAAAAAAACTACAAAAAGAATACTTAATTTATAAAATATGTCATATTCGGTATCTTCCGTCCTTCACGGATATGACTTTTATGAAGAACGCAACGAATATAACTTATAACTTTCTTATTTATGGACCAAATTTAACGATTTTGTGCATGTTTTTTTTTCATTTCATTGTAACGAAATATCTCATTTAGACAAAGAAAAACCAACAACAAACACTTTCTTTATCAAATGTAAGTCATATTCGGTACCTTCTGTCTTTCACGGATATGATTTTAATAAAAAGCGCAACGAATATAACTTATAACCTTTTTATTAATGAACCAAATTTAACGATTTTTTGCAGAATTCTAAATTTACTATTAAAGTAGAAAATGAAAACAAAAAAGTCATTTACGTTCATAGCCTGGTTTGCTCTTATGAGCACTAGATCATTTTTGCACTGCCAGGTAAGGTGACATGCAAAGAAGTGTCTGTCAATTTGTTTGCTGGTATAGGTATGCCAGTCTGGAATACTCAGAAAGTGAAACCTTTGAATTGGCATGACAGTGACTAATATAATTATATGGCTTAGGATTGTGATTGAAACTTCTAAGAACAAAATCCCCTTTCTACAAGAATTACCTCGATTTATGCAAACATTGGATTAGTATTAGTCATTCAAATATCTCAAGCCATTTAGAATATAATTCCTATCTAATCAAATTTGTTTGCAAGGGGGTGGTTTTTTCCTTATAGAAAAGATCCATTTTATCGTCTTACGCTACAAAAGGTAAAAAGGTTTGTAAATCATTTTGGTAAAATAAGACATATTTGATTATCACACATCTCTTTTCGATAAATTATCTTGTCACAATTTTTAAAATGAAAGATATAAAAAATGTGAATTAATGTTTTTATTATGCAGTTAGCTAAATATCACTGAGATTTCTTTGAAGAGAGAAAATTTCATATTTGAATTTAGAAACTACCATATATGAAAATAAGGGTGTTTTGACAACTGCAGTCTAAGTTTATAGAACTGTTGTAGGCCGTCCTAATGGGGATGAATCAACGCGGTCAGCAATCCATAGAGTAATAATTCAACGCGTTAACCACTCTGCCATTTATTAATTGGAGACAAATTAATAATATTGTACATTGTAAATTATGCGTGATTGTATATATTTATGTTAAAATTAATACTGATGATTCGAAACATCTGGGTGTTATTTCATGCCTTAAAGGAAACCAAAGATAGAGAGAGAGAGAGAGAGAGAGAGAGAGAGAGAGAGAGAGAGAGAGAGAGAGAGAGAGAGAGAAGAGAGAGAGAGAGAGAGAGAGAGAGAGAGAGAGAGAGAGAGAGAGAGAGAGAGAGAGAGAGAGAGAGAGAGAGAGAGAGAGAGAGAGAGAGAGAGAGAGAGAGAGAGAGAGAGAGAGAGAGAGAGAGAGAGAGAGAGAGAGAGAGAGAGAGAGAGAGAGAGAGAGATATATAAGGATACTAATAAATATTTGTTTATTCGAAATAATAACGGATTTTATCTATTTACAGCAGAATCCCTACTTAAGGCCATCCCCGATTTAAGACATACCCGCTATTAAGATCATTGTTTAAAAGAACGGAATTTTCTATTATTTATGTCATTGATTACATGATTCAGAATAAAGACTACCCCGCTTATCCACTTTTAAGACAACCAGATTCAGTCCCAATTCCTTCTTTTATTCTTATTTGACCCCACTATTGAGACCGCTGATATTAAAGTCAACACCGACCTAGATCTTTAATTTGTTGTTATTATATGCTTGAATGCTTGAATGCTCTAAGGTATGACACTTAATACCCCAAGGTGTCAAGAACTGTTAATTATTAGGTTATTGTATGAAAAAGGGTGAAAAAGGGTGAAAAAGTAAATCTAAGTGTGGGGTAATGTTGCTGTCAGCACATTTTTTTTGGTAAAAATTAAATTTCTATTTTGATAGATGAATAATGTACATCATATAATAAAATGGCATAATAAAATAAAAATCAGACCAAAGAGAATTTAATGTTAAATTTCTTCAGAAAATATGCATTCCTCTTATCGGATTTTTATTATAACATAGTACTTTAATATTGTATTTGCATGTTATGATACATATTGTTAGTTCTAACAAAATAACTAAAATAGGCCATGGTCATAAAGTGTGTAAACAATGATGAGAATATTTAAAATTAAGACCACCCCCGCAATTACGACCGCTTTCACTAAATCCCAATGGTGGTCTAAATTGAGTGTTTTTACTGTATTTTCTTGAGTACAAGCACAAAAAATATTAAAAGAGCATGATAATAGAAAAACGGTATCGGCATTTCTGTGGAGCACATTTCCCTTACTGGGTAGTGAAGGATTTCACTTCAAGAACTTGGATTGACTTAACATTGGAGTTTCTCTCCATCTCTCCATGACGATTCTGTATATAACCCTTGGATCAAAACAGCTTTGAAAACAAAATCATAAAAATGGGATATGATGTGGGAATATAAGATAAACTCAGGTGTAAATGAGAATGCATCATTTAAAATAAAAAATGAAATTACAAGATAGCGAAGAACGAACAATAATAACAGACAGCAAGACTTATTAATGTATTCTATAAGATGGATGGTGCTGTTGGACCGGGATGATACAGTCTTTATAGGTTGGTATTGCATTTCTGTTGTTACTGATTTATTTAAAATATCACTTCATATAAGATCAGCGTACATTAAAAGTTTTAATGTATTACGGATTTCAACGTTTTGGTGCTCTTCCAAAACGATACGTATTGCGTTAAACTTGATTTACAATATGCAAATGCAATAATGTTATACTAGTATTTAAGTATTATAATCTTCGCCGACAATTTGAATATTGTTTTTCCAATGTCAAAGTTGCTACTTTCATTTATAGACTTATATATATATATATGACGACCAGTTCGTAACATATATACCATCAATTAATTTCAATGTTTCATTTAGTTGATTTTTTTTCCATAAAATTATATTACAATTCATGCATGCTAGCCAATGTGAAAATAGTCAAAACGAAATTGATATTTTCAACAAATACGATGCATGATACGATCAAATATCGATTGTCTGAGACTTGTATTTACTACACTTAAAGTTAATCTATTTTTTTAAACAATACAAAATAACTATCTTGTTACGGAAAGTTTTAACGATTGTTTAGGTATGCGCGCATGCGCTGTTTCACATACGACGTACAAGGCATAAAATGGTGAATATAGATAAAAAAAGACAGACGACGGAATAATTAAATTGTTTTGATTCCGTGAGTACTTTCCTTAAAATTTCATTTTTGTTCTTTATCTATATACATTTATATATACTTATATTTCACCTGAAGACTGAAAGATATAAAATAATGTCTAAATCCTATTTACTGTAATTTATAGGGTTTAATCGATTTGTTAAGTTTTAAATTAAAATGGCATGCATATGAATATATTTAAGCGTAAAAATTTGGATATTAAATTACTTAAACCCATTTATATGTATAGCATACAAATACACGGATATGACTTTAAGAAATGAAATAATAAAAGCCTTTTCAAGTTGTAAAACCAAACTCTAACTTTTAAAACTATACAGAAAATAAATACAATTCTGAAGTACTTAGAGAGTAGTTTTGGTTTATTTTCTAAATTAAAAAACAGTAAGCTATATTAATTTTAACAGAAACCCAGACCAAACATTAATCAACACTGAGTTGGTGTACGAATAGTGCAACTAAATGCATTATTTGGTTTAACACATTTCTTAATACATATAGATGTATTACCCTTTTGCGTTTAAAACGTAAGTATGATTACTATGACATCAAACTCTTAAATATCCAAGGGCGTTTAAATCTGATACACTGGGCTGATAATTAAAGCCACGATAATAAAAGAATGTTACCGAATTCAACGACCTTTTTCATGCTAAGATATACATTGTGGGATAGACAGACATAACATTTTATTGACGTAAACAGTACAGTTCTTGTGTCATACATTTTACAGGAGAATACAGTATTGAAGTTACAAAAAACTAGCCGAGGGTTAAAATAAAAAAGCAGAGAAATAAAATAAACATGTTTCGGCGATTTTTTTTTCGGATTTTTTTGGGTGAAATTACCCCCACCAACTTTAACAACGTATAAAAATTAAACAAATTGCAATTCCTTGCATTTTTTATTACAACAGCTTAATTGCACGTAGTTTTTATGACAAACAAAGTAGCCACTCGGATTATTTTTGTTATTTTAAGACAATCATTATAGTAAAACGTGCAAAAAATAGGCATTTTTATTTGATATTTTGACAAAAACATAAAACGCTATATCATTCACTGTTATTTTATCATAACTATGTTATTTCTGGAATGTTTGAACACCTTTTTTTTATCGAAAACGGCATAATTTTTGCAGTAAAATTTAAAATAATAAGAATATACCTGTTTTTCCATAAAATCGGCAGCCATATTGGACGCCATCTTGGATTCTGAAGCGTTGTGATAGCAAATTTCTTTAAGCTTTGGATATTTGTAAAGGAGACACTTTATACTTACTTTTGTTTAAGTTTCAGATTTAGTAAAAATTTCGATTGAATTGCCCTTGGCTCTTAGTCTATTATAATATATTAACAGCAGTTATACATTTGTGAAGAGAAAGATATCCTTGACCTCATTTTGCCTTTAAATGTATATGCAAAATTGAACTTCGTCAAAGAATTTCACATATCAATAAAATCAAAGCATAAATGCACTGAAGTTTTGACTTGTGAGATATCTTAATAGTATTTCCGTTTATGACTAATCACTTATGCATTGTGTCAGTTAACGACGGACCCGGCCTGGTGCTAACTCTTTATATAAAAATAACTCCTAATTAGGAATTATAAAAGTTTTATCAAGACTATACATCCCATAATTAAACATTTGAAAACACTGATTAGGACACGAAAATCATAATTAGGAATTTTAAAAATCTAAATAGGAGTTTATAAATGTTACATTAGGTGAATAAACCTTATAAGAAAAATTAAAAGCCTTTTAGGGCTTTGTATCTTCCAATTGGCAGTTATAGTAAAAACCTTATATCAACATTTTTACTCCTAAATAAGAGCTAGGATTAATAAGATCCTATCAATGACTTTGTTAAAATTCTAAATAGAAGATGATTTAAAAGTTTTAATTTAAACTCTTAATTAACTTATTAAGTAGGAGTAACAAAGTCCTATTTGGGCCTTTTACACTGCTAATGTGTTAACTCTATCACATTTCGATATAAATGATAGTAGAAATGCGCATTTTCAAAAAATATATAAATAAGTAAGTGTTGTGTATTTTTGCATAAATCTTATTTCAATAAAAGTAAACGGTACAATTTTCAGTTTAATATATATTTATTTCAATAACATTGTGGCACATTTGCAAAAAGTTCCAAAGAACTATTCGATGTTTTCGACAATGAAGACTGCCAGATCGTGAAATCCCGTTAAATCTTAGGCATCACTAATATTTCGTTAATACAAAAATCATACATAATGTCAAACATAAGCATTTTTAATTAAACTTGCAGAATGGCATCGTTAAATGAAGAGAGATATTTGAGACACCTATGGCTGCTAGGCGACGGAGGTTTGTTTGTATTACGGGGTGTTGTATCGAGAGAAACAACTAAGAGCGGTCGCACTCTTGATAATCTTCTGCAGAAAGGACGAGCTCAGTTCAAAGGAGTTTTACAGGAACAACAACATTGTCTTTTTCCTACTCCTACGACAGTAAACGCAGACACCAATACATGGGATATGTCGCTACTCTTTGTTGTGCTGAAGAAACTTTTTTTGTCAGGCCTTTCCCTTTCAGAAAGAGCTTCTTTGTCAACTTTGAAGACCTATCGAAATGATTTCCAAGGACATCCTCCGATATTGTCTATGAATGCATCCGATTATTCAAGCAATCGACAGCTACTTGAGCAGGCTTTACGACAACTTGCATCGGGAATAAATGGGAACGTTGAAATCGAAAGTGTTATCAAAAGAACGGCAACGGGCAGAATTGATTCAGATTCAATCTTTACACACATAAGAGAGATCTATGACTTCAAGACAAGTTTCTTAACAGCCGTTGAAGACATGCTACAACATGTCAATTCAAAATTCTCTTCTTTTCAAGGTAATGTACATAATTTTCATTGTTATGCTTTTAAAATAGTTATTATTGTTGTTGTAAAATAAATTATTTTAATACAGTCTACACGATTAATTACTCAGACAAATAATTTCTTTATGGTTATTACCATGATATCTTCTCAGAATTGGTTAAAATTGTATTAATGGTATTACGGTAAATTTGATTGAACTCATTTAGCAGATTAAATATTCTACATGTACCAAAGGCTTCAAACAGAACATATGAACATATCTGTACAAAGAACGTTCTCCTCCCTAGGAAACATTATTGAAGCATACATTTTTTTAAAGATTGATATGATAAGTTTCAATAATTTGGCATATCAAAAAAGAAACTCTATCACAAAATTTGGTTTTATTATGTATACATTTTTTGCACGTGGTCTCCCTGTACAAATATTGAATATATATTTTGTTCCTTTACTTCAATGTTTTAGCAAAACAAACGCACTTTGTTTTGGTATTAAATCCATCAATACCATTCAGTCTTACTCATAATACATTTACTTATTATTGCTAAGTGCGGAACTGTGCATCCAATCCTGTAGTTAATTTACTTTAATGCTCTTGAAAAGAGGTAAGATAAGTAATAAAATCAGCAAACATTTTTATGAACTTCGAAATTGGCAATATCTTTACTTTGTAAAATTACTGTGCAAAAGAGATGATTTTTTTGTCGTATAAATTTATTTTAAAGTTGAATATTGCAACTCTAAAATATCAGGTTTATCTAATAATCACGGCCTTAGCAAGTAATCAAAGACTTGCAGGATGACTATTATTTTACTAATTTTGGTATTGTGTGTATATCATATGTTTCGATACATTTATTTCTTTAACTATCGTTAAACTAAAACTGTTAAAGTTTTAAATAATTTGTAAGACTGGTATTATATGGTAAGCTTGAGATAGTGCATTTTATATTCAACCACCCAGATCAATTGAAGAACAATAATGCAACACAATGTATTGAATAGATATCAAATGCATATTTGTGATATAAAGCTCGACAAAATATAAATGGCTTTTGAGTTAAGTAGTTCTAAAAAACTCCAAAACTGACATAAAGCATAGTAGCTCACGAGACCGAAGATTGTGTGACATACATGTATTCAATAATTCTAAGAAACACCAACACTTACATGAAGCATAGAAGCCCATACCCGAGACCGAAGATTGTGTGACATACATGTATTAAGTAATTCTAAGAAACTCCAACACTGACATAAAGCATAGTAGCTCGGACCCGAGACCGAAGATTGTGTGACATACATGTTTAAAGTAAATCTAAGAAACTCCAACACTGACATAAAGCATAGTAGCTCACGAGACCGAAGATTGTGTGACATACATGTATTAAGTTATTCTTAGAAACTCCAACACTAACATAAAGCATAATAGCTCGGGCGAAAGACGGAAGATTGTGTGACATACATGTATTAAGTAATTCTAAGAAACTCCAACACTGACATAAAGCATAGTAGCTCGGACCCGAATCCGAAGATTGTGTGACATACATGTATTAAGTAATTCTAAGAAACTCCAACACTGAAATAAAGCACACTTGCTCAGACACAAGACGAAAGATTGTGTAACATACATGTATAAAGTAATTCTAAGAAACTTCAACACTGACATAAAGCATAGTAGCTCGGACCCGAGTCCGAAGATTGTGTGACATACATGTATTAAGTAATTCTAAGAAACTCCAACACTGACATAAAGCATAATAGCTCGGACACGAGACCGAAGATTGTGTGACATACATGTATTAAGTAATTCTAAGAAACTCCAACACTGACATAAAGCATAGTAGCTCGGACACAAGACGGAAGATTGTGTGACATACATGTATGAAGTAATTCTAAGAAACTTCAACACTGACATAAAGCATAGAAGCTCGGACACGAGACCGAAAATTGTGTGACATACATGTATTAAGTTATTCTCAGAAACTCCAACACTGACATAAAGCATAGTAGCTCGGACCCGAGACCGAAGATTGTGTGACATACATGTATTAAGTAATTCTAAGAAACTTCAACACTGACATAAAGCATAGTAGCTCGGACATAAGACGGAAGATTGTGTGACATACATGTATTAAGTAATTATAAGAAACTCCAACACTGATATAAAGCATAATAGCTCGGACACGAGACATAAGATTGTGTGACATACATGTATTAAGGGATTCTAAGAAACTCCAACACTGACATGTGCATTGGGCTCGGACCCGAGACCGAAGATTGTGTGACATACATATATTAAGTAATTTTAAGAAACTCCAACACTGACATAAAGCATAGTAGCTCGGACACGAGACCGAAGATTGTGCCACATATATGTATTAAGTAATTCTAAGAATCTCCAACACTGACATAAAGAATACTAGCTTAGACACAAGACGGAAGATTGTGTGACATACATGTTGAAAGTAATTCTAGGAAATTTCAACACTGACATAAAGCATAGTAGCTCGGACCCGAGACCGAAGATTGTGTGACATACATGTATTCAGTAATTCTAAGAAACTCCAACACTGACATGAAGCATAGTAGCTCGGACCAGAGACCGAAGATTGTGTGACATACATGTATTCATTAATTCTAAGAAACTCCAACACTGACATGAAGCATAGTAGCTCGGACACGAGACCGAAGATTGTATGACATACATGTATAAAGTAATTCTAAGAAACTTCAACACTGACATAAAGCATAGTAGCTCGCACCCGAGACCGAAGATTGTGTGACATACATGTATTAAGTAATTCTAAGAAACTCCAACACTAACATGAAGCATAGTAGCTAGGACACGAGACCGAAGATTGTGAAAAGTAATTCTAAGACACTTCAAAAACTGACATAAAGCATAGAAGCTCGGACACAAGACGGAAGATTGTGTGACATACATGTATTAAGTAATTCTATGAAACACCAACACTGACATAAAGCATAATAGCTCGGACACGAGACCGAAGATTGTGTGACATACATGTATTAAGTAATTCTAAGAATCTCCAACACTGACATGAAGCATAGTAGCTCGGACACGAGATCGAAGATTGTGTGACATACATGTATAATAATTTAGTAATTCTGAGAAACTCCAACACTGAAATAAAGCATAGTAGCTCGGACCCAAGACCGAAGAATGTGTGACATACATGTATTAAGTAATTCTAAGAAACTCCAACACTGACATAAAGCATAATAGCTTGGACACGAGACCGAAGATTGTGTGACATACATATATTAAGTAATTCTAAGAAAACTCAAACACTGACATGAAGCATAGTAGCTCGGACACGAGACCGAAGATTGTGTGACATACATGTTTAATAATTAAGTAATTCTTAGAAACTCCAACACTGATATAAAGCATAGTAGCTCGGACCCGAGACCGAAGATTGTGTGACATACATTTATTAAGTAATTCTAACACTCCAACACTGAAATAAAGCATAGTAGCATGTCGAATTTTTTACACCATCGATGTTCCGTGAACTAGGGTTATAGGTTCCTTACATGCCGGGACTCAGACTAACATCGGGGAATGGCAAGTGGTTTAAATGAACGTTACCACTCGACCACAGATGTCCCGACTGTAATCACTTTATACTGGAATTCCTAGTTATATTCAAGCGTGTTTAACTAAATTGTGCATCGATATTGTCACATTTTTTGATTATATTTATGGATTCACTTTTTCACAAAAAAGGAATTGAAATAATTGCAATAATATGTTTTGACAGGAAATCAGGAACTGATACTTCAAAAGTTGACTGACCTGCAAACCAAACACTTGCGGAAAACAAAACATAAGTATTCACGAGGTAATTCAGACTTTAAATACTATATTTTTTGAAAACCTGATATAATAAATAACATATTGACCTTTAAAATGCTGAATAATGATAATTTATTGATGCCAATTGAACTACGGTATACATGCTTCTTGTTCTTCTTCATACATAAATAAATAAATGAATAAATAAATAATAACTAAATAAATTAGTTAAAACATATAAATATATAAATACATAGATAAATAAATAAATATTAAATAAATGAATAAATATTCAATAAATGAACAAGTAATTATGATATGTACGTATTTGTTTCTATTTCGGAAAAATTTATTAACACTTTCAGAGTTAAAAACAATCATACAAGCCAGATGCGATAATGAAGAAAAACAAAGAAAAGCCAATGACTTACTGTTTGAATTTGTCGAAATAATACGAAGTGATACTGCAATTCGTAGCGATGAAATTCGAAGAATAATAACACAAAGGGTTGAATGGTACGGAGAACCTACACTACAATTGCTAGATGATTTAATTGAATGGTTCAGTGATATAGAAGACCTGTCTTGCGGAGTTGGCAAACCTCTTTTAGGGAGTATCATTTTACCAATTTCCTGTTCCTCGGTAACGGGCATCCTTATGCTTTTAAAATATATGAACGACAGACAAAGCAAACAAAGTTTATCAAGAATTTCTTTAACTGTCAGTGTATTACTTGGATTCCCATGTTCATTGTCCTGGAAAGTTGAACCTATGAGTCTAAGGAGTGCTATTTCCTCAAGTTGTAAGTATTTTGTAGAGAAAGGGGGACTTTGTTTGGTTATGTCTATAAAGCTATATACGTTCTAACTGCATCGCGTCATTTACAAAATTCAATATTTCAATTATGAAAATAAATCTCAAAGAATCTGTATGAAATTCCATAAACGCAAATTATCCATGCTCAAATCATTCAACAGTTAAAACTCTGCTAAATAATACAATTGTAGCATTTTACTTGGAACATCTTATTCTGTTTGCATTTAATATATATGCATTTGATAAAACAAACATTTTTAGCTTTATAGCTCAAACCACCAAAGCACAATTTTACTGATTATATTTCTTATACAAATAACATATCATAAAGCTGTAACCCCCTTGAATTGAACGTACGAAAAAGTCAAATGTTTTGTTAATAAAGTAAAATGCCCAAAATATTGTAACGATGGAATTGTAAAGCTTTATACATAAATCAATTTCAATTCAATTATTTTATTTTCCGAATCAAAGGCATTCTGACATGATATTGATACACTAAGTACCTCATTTTTTTATTTCAAAAACAAAGTCTATCAAAGTCGGCGTACGTGGTTAGAATAAAGCAAATAAGATATGGGATGGAACGATGTGTTTTAATGAACAGTTGTCTTTCTTGATAAGACATATGCCAATTATAACTGAAATAAATGCATATCCGTTTTTTTCTTTTCCTTCGTTTATGTATTTCCAACTGTGTTGCTTGTAAATAAATGACTAAATAGAACTGAAAAAAGTATTAAAAATGTCAAAAGCTTCAGTTCAGTTCTATTATTTCATTCAATCAAGTTAATTTATTTCTTACATTTTTCTCAGTGTTAAGCCCTGGAAAAGAAAAAAGATCAAAAGGAGAAAAGGATTTAGTACTACCAATTAATATCACAAATATAGAACAATTGACAGATATTTGGAAAATGTTAGGAGTCGAACATAGAAGCAGTAATATGGAAAAGATATCCGCTTCATTGTCACAAATATTCGGAGATGCAATTCGTCTTGAAACATATGTGGATTATGATCAGTTAGAGAGTATTATATATGAAAGAGGTAATATTTGGACATTAACTTCTAATTGATAACACTTTTTAAGAACGTTATGGAAATAAAGAAAACAAAAGGGCAAAAATAGTACAAATACTGTCCGGTTCGCTCAATACATAGAGCGTTGGACTCTGAAGCGGGCAAAACAGGTTCGATTCCCTGGCCGTGCTAGTCACTTTCATGAAATATACTTTGTACGTTAATATGCACTATACTTTCGATTTATTATGTGCAAAAGTTATCGTTTTCCTGCTAAAGAGAAAGCAATAATTCTTGTTAACTGCTTGACTGTATCCCAGGAACGATGCAGTGGTTCAAATATGCTCTTGTGAATTCAAATAGGCCCACTGCAGTGACCTACTGCCGGAGGCTGTTATCTACCACCAACAAAATACAAAAAGAACAGATGCAAATGAAAAATCGGCCACAAACTTTATTCAATCATGTAAAAACATACTATCAGTTTAAAGATAAATGTACATGATAGCAATAACAACAAGTTCGTGAAAACGTAATAAAATTACTTTTATTATAAATATACATTAAGTTATGCTATTACTTTTTTCATCGTTTTACTCATTCAATCAGGTCATATTGAAAGCCAGTCTGACAATTCAACTGATGACCTATTATCTGATAAAGAACACAAACAGCAAATTCAGAAAAAGTTTAGTTTGTCTGACTTTGACGAAGGAATACATTATCTTTATCATCCAACTATCATATTGTAAAATAAAAATCATATTGTTACAGTGAAGGTCATATTGGTGACTTATGAAGATTTTTTTGTGAATAGGATGTGATGTGTACTGCAAGAAAGTTATTAATCACCTAGGTCAACAAATATTTTAGAAAACAACACATCAGATTTTAGCATAGCTGTGTTATAGACAGGACTGATTTTTATAATTTTGCCCTCTATAAGATACTAGAGACATTTTGTAGTACAAGTCGTTTCTTTGTATATTTATCCTATTTAAGGTATGCTGAATCCGACAAAGGTGGATACAAAACTGAAAAATTGGATCTTGACCATTGAAACAATTGTTTCTTATTCTTTAACAATAACAATGAATTACTCCACTTTTAACCAGCGATTGTCTGAATACCATTATTTTTACATGGGCAATCATGATTTAGGGACTTCTGATTACTGTCTATTGCCTCATTTTATTGCTGTAGCATGTACAATGGTTATCATTTCCTTGCGAAAGAGAAGGCAATAGTACTTGTAAACTGCTTGACAGCCTGTCTAGGAATTATGCAGTGGCTTACTGTGCCCTGGTGAATTCCAATAAGCATTCTGCCGTGATCCGAAGGGTTATGTTCCTTCAACAAAATACAAAAAAGAACAGATGAAAAGTCGGCGGCAAACTTTACTCATGTAAAAAAACTATCAGTTTCAAGATGAATGTACATGATAGCAATAACAAAATTCCGTGAAAACGTAAAATAATTACTTTTAAATGTTTTATGTACCTTAAATTATGCTATTACTTTTTTTCATTGTTTATCTCATTCAACCAGGTCATATTGAAAGCCAGCCTGACAATTCAACTGATGACCTATCATCTAATAAAGAACACAAACAGCAAATTCAGAACAAGTTTAGTTCGTCTGATCCTGATGAAGGTAAACATTATCTTTATAATCTAAACATCATATTGTAAACTAAACATCAAATTGTTAAAGTCAAGGTCATATTTGTGATTATGAAGATTTTTTTATGAATAGGATGTGATGTGTACTGCAAGAAAACATAAATATTAATTACCTAGGTCAAAAATATTTTAGAACACAACACATCAGATTTTGCATATCTGTGTTATAGAAAGGACTGACTTTTAGAATTTTTCCCTCTATAAGATACTAGAGACATTTTGTAGTACAAGTCGTTTCTTGGTATATTTATCCTATTTAAGGTATGCTGAATCCGACAAAGGTGGATACAAAACTGAAAAAATTGACCTTGACCATTGAAACAATTATTTCTTATTCTTTAATAATTTCAATAATTTCTCCACTTTTAACCAGCGATTGACTGAATAACATTATTTTTACATGGGCAATCATGATTTAGGGACTCTTGCCTCATTTTATTGCTGTAACATGTGCAATGGTTATCATTTCCTTGCGAAAGAGAATGCAATAGTACTTGTAAACTTCTTGACAGCCTGTCTAGGAATGATGCAGTGGCTTACTGTGCCCTGGTGAATTCCAATAAGCATTCTGCCGTGATCCGAAGGGTTATGGTTCTTCAACAAATACAAAAAAGAACAGATGAAAAGTCGGCGGCAAACTTTACTCATGTAAAAAGCTATCAGTTTCAAGATGAATGTACATGATAGCAATAACAAAAATTCCGTGAAAACGTAAAATAATTACTTTTAAATGTTTTATGTTCCTTAAATTATGCTATTACTTTTTTTCATTGTTTGTCTCATTCAACCAGGTCATATTGAAAGCCAGCCTGACAATTCAACTGATGACCTATCATCTGATAAAGAACACAAACAGCAAATTCAGAAAAAGTTTAGTTCGTCTGATCCTGATGAAGGTAAACAATATCTTTATAATCTAAACATCATATTGTAAAATAAACATCATAATGTTACAGTAAAGGTCATATTGGGGACTTATACAGACTTTTTTATGAATAGGATGTGATGTGTATTGCGAGAAAACATAAATATTAATCACTTAGGTCAAAAAATATTTTAGAACACAACACATCAGATTTGAGCATATCTGTGTTATAGAAAGAGTGATTTTGAGAATTTATCCCTCTATAAGATACTAGAGACATTTTGTAGTACAAGTCGTTTCTTGGTATATTTATTCTATTTAAGGTATGCTGAATCCGACAAAGGTGGATACAAAACTGAAAAAAAATTGGATCTTGACCATTGAAACAATTATTTCTTATTCTTTAACAATTACAATGAATTACTCCACTTTTATCCGGCGATTGACTGAATAACATTATTTTTACACGGGCAATCATGATTTAGGGACTTCTGATTACTGTCTATTGCCTCATTTTATTGCTGTAGCATGTGCAATGGTTATCATTTCCTTGCGAAAGAGAAGGCAACAGTACTTGTAAACTGCTTGACAGCCTGTCTAGGAATGATGCAGTGGCTTACTGTGCCCTGGTGAATTCCAATAAGCATTCTGCCGTGATCTGAAGGGTTATGTTCCTTCAACAAAATACAAAAAATAACAGATGAAAAGTCGGCGGCAAACTTTACTCATGTAAAATACAATCAGTTTAAAGATGAATGTACATGATAGAAATAACAAAAATTCCGTGAAAACGTAGAATGATTACTTTTAAATGATTTATGTACCTAAAATTATGCCATAACTTTTTTCATTGTTTTTCTCATTCAACCAGGTCATATTGAAAGCCAGCCTGACAATTCAACTGATGACCTATCATCTGATAAAGGACACAAACAGCAAATTCAGAAAAAGTTAAGTTCGTCTGATCCTGATGAAGGTAAACAATATCTTTATAATCTAAACATCATATTGTAAATAAACATCATATTGTTACAGTGAAGGTCATATTTGTGACTTATGAAGATTTTTTATGAATAGGATGTGATGTGTATCGCAAGAAAACAAACATAATTATTAATCACCTAGGTCAAAAATATTTTAGAACACAACACATCAGATTGTAGCATATCTGTGTTAAAGACAGGACTGATTTAAAGAATTTTGCCCTCTATAAAATAATAGAGACATTTTGTAGTACAAGTCGTTTCTTGGTATATTTATCCTATTTAAGGTATGCTGAATCCGACAAAGGTGGATACAAAACTGAAAAAATTGACCTTGACCATTGAAACAATTATTTCTTATTCTTTAATAATTTCAATAATTTCTCCACTTTTAACCAGCGATTGACTGAATAACATTATATTTACATGGGCAATCATGATTTAGGGACTCTTGCCTCATTTTATTGCTGTAACATGTGCAATGGTTATCATTTCCTTGCGAAAGAGAATGCAATAGTACTTGTAAACTTCTTGACAGCCTGTCTAGGAATGATGCAGTGGCTTACTGTGCCCTGGTGAATTCCAATAAGCATTCTGCCGTGATCCGAAGGGTTATGTTCCTTCAACAAATATAAAAAAGAACAGATGAAAAGTCGGCGGCAAACTTTACTCATGTAAAAAGCTATCAGTTTCAAGATGAATGTACATGATAGCAATAACAAAAATTCCGTGAAAACGTAAAATAATTACTTTTAAATGTTTTATGTTCCTTAAATTATGCTATTACTTTTTTTCATTGTTTGTCTCATTCAACCAGGTCATATTGAAAGCCAGCCTGACAATTCAACTGATGACCTATCATCTGATAAAGAACACAAACAGCAAATTCAGAAAAAGTTTAGTTCGTCTGATCCTGATGAAGGTAAACAATATCTTTATAATCTAAACATCATATTGTAAAATAAACATCATAATGTTACAGTAAAGGTCATATTGGGGACTTATACAGACTTTTTTATGAATAGGATGTGATGTGTATTGCGAGAAAACATAAATATTAATCACTTAGGTCAAAAAATATTTTAGAACACAACACATCAGATTTGAGCATATCTGTGTTATAGAAAGAGTGATTTTGAGAATTTATCCCTCTATAAGATACTAGAGACATTTTGTAGTACAAGTCGTTTCTTGGTATATTTATTCTATTTAAGGTATGCTGAATCCGACAAAGGTGGATACAAAACTGAAAAAAAAATTGGATCTTGACCATTGAAACAATTATTTCTTATTCTTTAACAATTACAATGAATTACTCCACTTTTATCCGGCGATTGACTGAATAACATTATTTTTACACGGGCAATCATGATTTAGGGACTTCTGATTACTGTCTATTGCCTCATTTTATTGCTGTAGCATGTGCAATGGTTATCATTTCCTTGCGAAAGAGAAGGCAACAGTACTTGTAAACTGCTTGACAGCCTGTCTAGGAATGATGCAGTGGCTTACTGTGCCCTGGTGAATTCCAATAAGCATTCTGCCGTGATCTGAAGGGTTATGTTCCTTCAACAAAATACAAAAAATAACAGATGAAAAGTCGGCGGCAAACTTTACTCATGTAAAATACAATCAGTTTAAAGATGAATGTACATGATAGAAATAACAAAAATTCCGTGAAAACGTAGAATGATTACTTTTAAATGATTTATGTACCTAAAATTATGCCATAACTTTTTTCATTGTTTTTCTCATTCAACCAGGTCATATTGAAAGCCAGCCTGACAATTCAACTGATGACCTATCATCTGATAAAGGACACAAACAGCAAATTCAGAAAAAGTTAAGTTCGTCTGATCCTGATGAAGGTAAACAATATCTTTATAATCTAAACATCATATTGTAAATAAACATCATATTGTTACAGTGAAGGTCATATTTGTGACTTATGAAGATTTTTTATGAATAGGATGTGATGTGTATCGCAAGAAAACAAACATAATTATTAATCACCTAGGTCAAAAATATTTTAGAACACAACACATCAGATTGTAGCATATCTGTGTTAAAGACAGGACTGATTTAAAGAATTTTGCCCTCTATAAAATAATAGAGACATTTTGTAGTACAAGTCGTTTCTTGGTATATTTATCCTATTTAAGGTATGCTGAATCCGACAAAGGTGGATACAAAACTGAAAAAATTGACCTTGACCATTGAAACAATTATTTCTTATTCTTTAATAATTTCAATAATTTCTCCACTTTTAACCAGCGATTGACTGAATAACATTATATTTACATGGGCAATCATGATTTAGGGACTCTTGCCTCATTTTATTGCTGTAACATGTGCAATGGTTATCATTTCCTTGCGAAAGAGAATGCAATAGTACTTGTAAACTTCTTGACAGCCTGTCTAGGAATGATGCAGTGGCTTACTGTGCCCTGGTGAATTCCAATAAGCATTCTGCCGTGATCCGAAGGGTTATGTTCCTTCAACAAATATAAAAAAGAACAGATGAAAAGTCGGCGGCAAACTTTACTCATGTAAAAAGCTATCAGTTTCAAGATGAATGTACATGATAGCAATAACAAAAATTCCGTGAAAACGTAAAATAATTACTTTTAAATGTTTTATGTTCCTTAAATTATGCTATTACTTTTTTCATTGTTTGTCTCATTCAACCAGGTCATATTGAAAGCCAGCCTGACAATTCAACTGATGACCTATCATCTGATAAAGAACACAAACAGCAAATTCAGAAAGAGTTTAGTTCGTTTGATCCTGATAAAGGTAAACATTATCTTTATAATCTAAACATCATAATGCAAAATAAACATCATATTGTTACAGTAAAAACTCATATTGGTGACTTATGGAGATTTTCGTTATGAATAGGATGTGATGTGTATTGCGAGAAAACATAAATATCAATCACTTAGGTCAAAAAATATTTTAGAACACAACACATCAGATTTGAGCATATCTGTGTTATAGAAAGGAGTGATTTTGAGAATTACTCCCTCTATAAGATACTAGAGACATTTTGTAGTACAAGTCGTTTCTTGGTATATTGATCCTATTTAAGGTATGCTAAAACCGACAAAGGTGGATACAAAACAGAAAAAAATCGATCTTGACCATTGAAACAATTGTTTCTTATTCTTTAACAATTACAATGAATTACTCCACTTTTATCCAGCGATTGACTGAATAACATTATTTTTACATGAGCAATCATGATTTAGGGACTTCTGATCACTGTCTATTGCCTCATTTTATTGCTGTAGCATGTGCAATGGTTATCATTTCCTTGCGAAAGAGAAGGCAATAGTACGTGTAAACTGCTTGACAGCCTGTCTAGGAATGATGCAGTGGCTTACTGTGCCCTGGTGAATTCCAATAAGCATTCTTCCGTGATCCGAAGGGTTATGTTCCTTCAACAAAATACAAATAATAACAGATGAAAAGTCGGCGGCAAACTTTACTCATGTAAAATAATATCAGTTTAAAGATGAATGTACATGATAGAAATAACAAAAATTCCGTGAAAACGTAAAATAATTACTTTTAAATGTTTTATGTACCTTAAATTATGCTATAACTGTTTTCATTGTTTTTCTCATTCATCCAGGTCATCATGAAATCCAGCCTGACAATTCAACTGATGACCTATCATCTGATAAAGAACACAAACAGCAAATTCAGAAAGGGTTTAGTTCGTCTGATCCTGATGAAGGTAAACAATATCTTTATAATCTAAACATCATATTGTAAATAAACATCATATTGTTACAGTGAAGGTCATATTTGTGACTTATGAAGATTTTTTATGAATAGGATGTGAGATGTATTGCAAGAAAACAAACATAATTATTAATCACCTAGGTCAAAAAATATTTTAGAACACAACACATCAGATTTTAGCATATCTGTGTTATAGACAGGACTGATTTAAAGAATTTTGCCCTCTATAAGATAATAGAGACATTTTGTAGTACAAGTCGTTTCTTGGTATATTTATCCTATTTAAGGTATGTTGAGTCCGACACAGGTTGATACAAAACTGAAAAAAATTGATCTTGACCATTGAAACAATTATTTCTTATTCTTTAACAATTACAATGAATTTCTCCACCTTTAACCAGCGATTGACTGAATAACATTATTTTTACATGGGTAATCATGATTTAGGGATTTCTGATTACTGTCTATTGCCTCATTTTATTGCTGTAGCATGTGCAATGGTTACCATTTCCTTAAGAAAGAGAAGGCAATAGTACTTGTAAACTGCTTGACAGCCTGTCTAGGAATGATGCAGTGGCTTACTGTGCCCTGGTGAATTCCAATTAGTATTCTGCCGTGATCCGAAGTGTTATGTACCTTCACCAAAATACAAAAAAGAACAGATGAAAAGTCGGCGGCAAACTTTACTCATGTAAAATACTATCAGTTTAAAGATGAATGTACATGATAGCAATAACAAAAATTCCGTGAAAACGTAAAATAATAACTTTTAAATGTTTTATGTACCTTAAATTATGCTATTACTTTTTTCATTGTTTGTCTCATTCAACCAGGTCATCTTGAAAGCCAGCCTGACAATTCAACTGATGACATATCATCTGATAAAGAACACAAACAGCAAATTCAGAAAAAGTTAAGTTCGTCTGATCCTGATGAAGGTAAACATTATCTTTATAATCTAAACATCATATTGTAAAATAAACATCATATTGGTACAGTAAAGGTCATATTAATGACTAATGAAGAATTTT
Source organism: Ruditapes philippinarum (assembly GCF_026571515.1). Taxonomy (NCBI): domain Eukaryota; kingdom Metazoa; phylum Mollusca; class Bivalvia; order Venerida; family Veneridae; genus Ruditapes; species Ruditapes philippinarum. The sequence goes on along the minus strand of NW_026866215.1, from coordinate 141,961 downwards.
TTATGAATAGGATGTGATGTGTACTGCAAGAAAACATAACTATTAAAAACCTAAGTCAAAAAATACTTTAGAACAAAACACATCAGATTTGTGCATATCTGTGTTTTAGACAGGCCTGATTTAAAGAATGTTGCCCTCTATAAGATATTAGAGACATTTTGTAGTACAAGTCGTTTCTTGGTATATTTATCCTATTTAAGGTATGTTGAGTCCGACACAGGTGGATACAAAACTGAAAAAATTTGATCTTGACCATTGAAACAATTATTTCTTATTCTTTAACAATTACAATGAATTACTCCACTTTTAACCAGCGATTGACTGAATAACATTATTTTTACATGGGCAATCATGATTTAGGGACGTCTGATTACTGTCTATTGCCTCATTTTATTGCTGTAGCATGTGCAATGGTTATCATTTCCTTACGAAAGAGAAGGCAATAGTACTTGTAAACTGCTTGACAGCCTGTCTAGGAATGATGCAGTGTCTTACTGTGCCCTGGTGAATTCCAATAAGCATTCTTCCGTGATCCGAAGGGTTATGTTCCTTCACCACCAAAATACAAAACAGAACAGATGAAAAGTCGGCGGCAAACTTTACTCATGTAAAATACTATCAGTTTAAAGATGAATGTACATGATAGCAATAACAAAAATTCCGTCAAAACGTAAAATAATTACTTTTAAATGTTTTATGTACCTTAAATTATGCTATTACTTTTATCATTGTTTGTCTCATTCAACCAGGTCATATTGAAAGCCAGCCTGACAATTCAACTGATGACCTATCATCTAATAAAGAACACAAACAGCAAATTCAGAAAGGGTTTAGTTCGTTTGATCCTGCTGAAGGTAAACATTATCTTTATAATCTAAACATCATATTGTAAAATAAACATCATATTGTTACAGTGAAGGTCATATTGGGGACTTAAGAAAATTTTTTATGAATAGGATGTGATGTGTATTGCAAGAAAACATAAATATTAATCACTTAGGTCAAAAAATATTTTAGAAGACAACACATCAGATTTGAGCATATCTGTGTTATAGAAAGGAGTGATTTTGAGAATTTTGCCCTCTATAAGATACTAGAGACATTTAGTAGTACAAGTCGTTTCTTGGTATATTTATCCTATTTATTAAGGTATGCTGAATCCGACAAAGACGGATACAAAACTGAAAAAAAATTTGATCTTGACTTTTGAAACAATTATTTCTTATTCTTTAACAATTGCAATGAATTACTCCACTTTTGACCAGCGATTGACTGAAAAACATTATTTTTACATGGGAAATCATGATTTAGGGACTTCTGATTACTGTCCATTGCCTCATTTTATTGCTGTAACATGTACAATGGTTATCATTTCCTTGCGAAAGAGAAGGCAATAGTACTTGTAAACTGCTTGACAGCTTGTCTAGGAATGTTGCAGTGGTTTACTGTGCCCTGGTGAATTCCAATAAGCATTCTGCCGTGATCCGAAGGGTTATGTACCTTCACCAAAATACAAAAAACAGAACAGATGAAAAGTCGGCGGCAAACTTTACTCATGTAAAAAACTATCAGTTTCAAGATGAATGTACATGATAGCAATAACAAAAATTCCGTGAAAACGTAAAATAATTACTTTTAAATGTTTTATGTTCCTTAAATTCTGCTATTACTTTTTTCATTGTTTGTCTCATTCAACCAGGTCATATTGAAAGCCAGCCTGACAATTCAACTGATGACCTATCATCTGATAAAGAACACAAACAGCAAATTCAGAAAAAGTTTAGTTGGTCTGATCCTGATGAATGTAAACATTATCTTTATGATATAAACATCATATTGTAAAATAAACATCATATTGTGACAGTAAAGGTCATATTGGTGACTTATGAAGAATTTTTTATGAATAGGATGTGATGTGTTCTGCAAGAAAACATATTTATTAATTACCTAGGTCCAAAACATATTTTAGAACACAACACATCAGATTTTTGCATATCTGTGCTATAGACAGGACTGAGTTTAAGAATGTTGCCCTCTATAAGATGCTAGAAGCATTTTGTACTATGGTATCTTGGTATATTTTACCTATTTAAGGTATGCTAAATCTGACAAAGTTGGATATCAAACTGAAAAAGTTGATCTTGACCATTGAAGCAATAATCTCTTATTTTTTAACAATTACAATGAAACACTCTACTTTTTACAAGCGATTGAGTGAATAACATTATTTTTACATGGTCAATTATGATTTGATGACTACAGATTACTTTCTATTGCCTCATTTCATTTTATTTATCTTGCATGTACAATGGTAATCATTTCCTTGCGAAAGAGAAGGCAATTATTATAGTACTTGTAAACTGCCTGACAGCATGTCCAAAAATGATGCAGTGGCTTACTGTGCCCTTGTGAATTCCAATAAGCATACTGTCGTGATCCGGACGGTTACCTACCAATATCAAAATAAAAAAAAAACAGATGAAAAATCGGCCGCAAACTTTATTCATGTTATCATGGTAATAATCATGAATACTAGTGTAAAACATGTAATTTAGGTAAATATATTCAAGGTTAAGGTAACTTAAAATGATATTTGAGGTCACTAAAGATGAAATATAGAGATTTTGTCCAGAGCATGTCTCCTACACATATGGAGGGATTCAAATGAACCATCATACAAATTATCACCACTGGAAGAAGCAGTGTCATGCATATGAACTAGGTCTCCAGGTTAATGGTCAAGGTCACACTTAGTGGTCATTGAAAAACGCTTGTCCGGAGCAAAATTTCTGCATGCATAAAGGGATTCTATCAAAACTTTGCACCAATGTTTACCATTGTAAGAGGATGCGTCGCGTGCAAAATTTAGGTCCCTGCGGCCAAGGTTAAGGTCAAAGTTCAAATAAAAGTATGAAAATGTGTATTTGGACCATTTAGTCATCATTTATTGAGGGATTGAAACACAAATGGTCATTATCATAACTACAAGTGCGAAACATGTAATTTAGGTTAATATATGCAAAGTCACTAGAGACGATAAGATATCCAAATACTTTTCTAGAAAATGCCCAAACATTTCCCCTACATGCATATCTGTAATGCCCACATCTTCTAAGTGCTTTTGATAATGTAAAGAAATTGCGAATTGTATTAGAAGTTTCTTTTCATATAAAGTATCATACATTTTATTTGCAAGTCTGTATTTTTCTCTCATTCTAACAATCTATTACTATCAATTTTTCTTTTATGAAAAAGATGAGTTTGTATTATTTAAGGTCGAGGTCACATTGACATTATACTAAGCACGAAGTTCGTCAAAACGTAAAGTAATTTCTGTTATTATATACTTTTAGTTATGCTTTAACTTTTATCATTGTTTGACCCATCAATCAGGTTATATTAAAAGCCAACCTGATGAACAATCTTCTGACAAAGAACACAGAAAGCAAATTCAGAGAAAAATAAGGTCGTCTGATAATGATAAATGTAAACATTATCTTTACACTCTAAACATCATAAAAATAAACATTATAATGTTACAGTTAAAGTCATATTGGTGACTTATAAAGAACCCATTTATGAATAGGATGAGATGTGTACTGCAAGAAAACATAACTATTAAAAAAACTAGGTCAAAAAATATTTTAGAACACAACACATCAGATTTGAGCATATCTGTGTTATAGACAGGACTGATTTTGAGAATTTTGCCCTCTATAAGATACTAGAGACATTTTGTAATACAAGTCGGTTCTTGGTACATTTATCCTATTTAAGGTATGCTGAATCCGACAAAGGTGGATACAAAACTGAAAAAATTTGATCTTGACCATTGAAACAATTATTTCTTATTCTTTAACAATTACAATGAATTACTCCACTTTTAACCAGCGATTGACTGAATAACATTATTTTAACATGGGCGATCATGATTAAGGGACTTCTGATTACTGTCTATTGCCTTATTTTATTGCTGTAGCATGTGCAATGGTTATCATTTCCTTAAGAAAGAGAAGGCAATAGTACTTGTAAACTGCTTGACAGCCTGTCTAGGAATTATGCAGTGGCTTACTGTGCCCTGATGAATTCCAATAAGCATTCTGCCGTGATCCGAAGGGTTATGTTACTTTACCAAAATACAAAAAAATAACAGATGAAAAGTCGGCGGCAAACTTTACTCATGTAAAAAACTATCAGTTTAAAGATGAATGTACATTATAGCAATAACAAAAATTCCGTGAAAACGTAAAATAATTACTTTTAAATGTTTTATGTACCTTAAATTATGCTATTACTTTTTTCATTGTTTGTCTCATTCAACCAGGTCATATTGAAAGCCAGCCTGACAATTCAACTGATGACCTATCATCTGATAAAGAACACAAACAGCAAATTCAGAAAAAGTTTAGTTCGTCTGATCCTGATGAAGGTAAACATTATCTTTATAATCTAAACATCATATTGCAAAATAAACATCATATTGTTACAGTAAAAGTCGTATTGGTGACTTATGAAGATTTTTGTTATGAATAGGATGTGATGTGTATTGCGAGAAAACATAAATATCAATCACTTGGGTCAAAAAATATTTTAGAACACAACACATCAGATTTGAGCATATCTGTGTTATAGAAAGGAGTGATTTTGAGATTTACTCCCTCTATAAGATACTAGAGACATTTTGTAGTACAAGTCGTTTCTTGGTATATTTATCCTATTTAAGGTATGCTAAAACCGACAAACGTGGATACAAAAATGAAAAAATTCGATCTTGACCATTGAAACAATTATTTCTTATTCTTTAACAATTACAATGAATTACTCCACTTTTATCCAGCGATTGACTGAATAACATTATTTTTACATGGGCAATCATGATTTAGGGACTTCTGATTACTGTCTTTTGCCTCATTTTATTGCTGTAGCATGTGCAATGGTTATCATTTCCTTGCGAAAGAGAAGACAATAGTACGTGTACACTGCTTGACAGCCTGTCTAGGAATGATGCAGTGGCTTACTGTGCCCTGGTGAATTCCAATAAGCATTCTGCCGTGATCCGAAGGGTTATGTTCCTTCAACAAAATACAAATAATAACAGATGAAAAGTCGGCGGCAAACTTTACTCATGTAAAATACTATCAGTTTAAAGATGAATGTACAAGATAGCAATAACAAATATTCCGTGAAAACGTAAAATAATTACTTTTAAATGTTTTATGTACCTTAAATTATGCTATTACTTTTTTCTTTGTTTTTTTTTTTCATTCAACCAGGTCATATTGAAAGCCAGCCTGACAATTCAACTGATGACCTATCATCTGATAAAGAACACAAACAGCAAATTCAGAAAAAGTTTAGTTGGTCTGATCCTGATGAAGGTAAACATTATCTTTATAATCTAAACATCATATTGTAAAATGAACATCATATTGGTACAATAAAGGTCATAGTGGTGACTTATGAAGATATTTTTATGAATAGGATGTGATGTGTATTGCAAGAAAACATAAATATCAATCACATAGGTCAAAAAATATTTTAGAACACAACACATCAGATTTTAGCATATCTGTGTTATAGACAGGACTGATTTAAAGAATTTTGCCCTCTATAAGATACTAGAGACATTTTGTAGTACAAGTCGTTTCTTGGTATATTTATCCTATTTAAGGTATGTTGAGTCCGACACAGGTGGATACAAAACTATAAAAATTTGATCTTGACCATTGAAACAATTATTTCTTATTCTTTCACAATTACAATGAATTACTCCACTTTTAACCAGCGATTGACTGAATAACATTTTTTTACATGGGCAATCATGATTTAGGGACTTCTGATTACTGTCTATTGCCTCATTTTATTGCTGTAGCATGTGCAATGGTTATCATGTCCTTAAGAAAGACAAGGCAATAGTACTTGTAAACTGCTTGACAGCCTGTCTAGGAATGATGCAGTGGCTTACTGTGCCCTGGTGAATTCCAATTAGTATTCTGTCGTGATCCGAAGGGTTATGTACCTTCACCAAAATACAAAAAAGAACAGATGAAAAGTCGGCGGCAAACTTTACTCATGTAAAATACTATCAGTTTCAAGATGAATGTACATGATAGCAATAACAAAAAATCCGTGAAAACGTAAAATAATTACTTTTTAATGTTTTATGTACCTTAAATTATGCTATAACATTTTTCATTGTTTTTCTCATTCAACCAGGTCGTATTGAAAGCCAGTCTGACAATTCAACTGATGACCTATCATCTGATAAAGAACACAAACAGCAAATTCAGAAAAAGTTTAGTTGGTCTGATCCTGATGAAGGTAAACAATATCTTTATAATCTTAACATCATATTTTAAAATAAACATCATATTGTTACAGTGAAGGTCATATTTGTCACTTATGAAGATTTTTTTATGAAAAGGATGTGATGTGTATTGCAAGAAAACGTAAATATTAATCACTTAGGTCAAAAAATATTTTAGAACACAACACATCAGATTTGAGCATATCTGTGTTATAGAAAGGAGTGATTTTGAGAATTTTTCCCTTTATAAGATACTTGAGACATTTAGTAGTACAAGTCGCTTCTTGGTATATTTATCCTATTTATTTAGGTATGCTGAATCCGACAAAGACGGATACAAAACTGAAAAAAATTGATCTTGATCATTGAAACAATTATTTCTTATTCTTTAACAATTACAATATATTACTCCACTTTTAACCAGCGATTGACTGAATAACATTATTTTTACATGGGAAATCATGATTTAGGGACTTCTGATTACTGTCCATTGCCTCATTTTATTGCTGTAGCTGTGTGCTGTGCCCTGGTAAATTCCAATAAGCATTCTGCCGTGATCCGAAGGGTTATGTACCTTCACCAAAATACAAAAAAGAACAGATGAAAAGTCGGCGGCAAACTTTACTCATGTAAAATACTATCAGTTTAAAGATGAATGTACATTATAGCAATAACAAATATTCCGTGAAAACGTAAAATAATTACTTTTTAATGTTTTATGTACCTTAAATTATGCTATAACTTTTTTCATTGTTTGTCTCATTCAACCAGGTCATATTGAAAGCCAGCCTGACAATTCAACTTATGACTTATCATCTGATAAAGAACACAAACAGCAAGTTCAGAAAAAGTTTAGTTGGTCTTATCCTGATGAAGGTAAACAATATCTTTATAATATTAACATCATATTGTAAAATAAACATCATATTGTTACAGTGAAGGTCATATTTGTGACTTATGAAGAATTTTTAATGAATAAGATGTGATGTGTATCGCAAGAAAACATAAATATTAATCACTTAGGTCAAAAAATATTTTAGAACACAACACATCAGATTTGAGCATATCTGTGTTATAGAAAGGAGTGATTTTGAGAATTTTTCCCTTTATAAGATACTAGAGACATTTAGTAGTACAAGTCGCTTCTTGGTATATTTATCCTATTTATTAAGGTATGCTGAATCCGACAAAGACGGATACAAAACTGAAAAAAATTGATCTTGACCATTGAAACAATTATTTCTTATTCTTTAACAATTACAATATATTACTCCACTTTTAACCAGCGATTGACTGAATAACATTTTTTTTACATGGGAAATCATGATTTAGGGACTTCTGATTACTGTCCATTGCCTCATTTTATTGCTGTAGCTGTGTGCTGTGCCCTGGTGAATTCCAATAAGCATTCTGCCGTGATCCGAAGGGTTATGTACATTCACCAAAATACAAAACAGAACAGATGAAAATTCGGCGGCAAACTTTATTCATGTAAAAAACTATCAGTTTAAAGATGAATGTAAATGATAGCAATAACAAAAATTTCATGAAAACGTAAAATAATTACTTTTTAATGTTTTATGTACTTTAAATTATGCTATAACGGTTTTCTTTTTTTTTCTAATTCAACCAGGACATATTGAAAGCCAGCCTGACAATTCAACTGATGACCTATCATCTGATAAAGAACACAAACAACAAATTCAGAAAAAGTTTAGTTCGTCTGAGCCTGATGAAGGTAAACATTATCTTTATAATCTAAACATCATATTGTAAAATAAACATCATATTGTTACAGTAAAGGTCATATTGGTGACTTATGAAGAATTGTTTATGAATAGGATGTGATGTGTACTGCAAGAAAACATAATTATTAATTACCTAGGTCCAAAAAATATTTTAGAACACAACACATCAGATTTTTGCATATCTATGTTATAGACAGGACTGAGTTTAAGAATGTTGCCCTCTATAAAATGCAAGAGGAATTTTGTACTATGGTATCTTGGTATATTTTACCTATTTAAGGTATGCTAAATCTGACAAAGTTGGATATCAAACTGAAAAAGTTGATCTTGACCATTGAAGCAATAATCTCTTATTTTTTAACAATTACAATGAAACACTCTACTTTTTACAAGCGATTGAGTGAATAACATTATTTTTACATGGTCAATTATGATTTGATGACTACAGATTACTTTCTATTGCCTCATTTCATTTTACTGCTCTTGCATGTACAATGGTAATCATTTCCTTGCGAAAGAGAAGGCAATTGTACTTGTAAACTGCTTGACAGCATGTCCAAGAATGATGCAGTGTCTTACTGTGCCCTTGTGAATTCCAATAAGCATATTGTCGTGATCCGGACGGTTATCTACCAATATCAAAATACAAAAAAAACAGATGAAAAATCGGCCGAAAACTTTATTCATGTAATCATGGTAATAATCATGAATACTAGTGTAAAACATGTAATTTAGGTAAATATATTCAAGGTTAAGGTCACTTAAAATGATATTTTAGGTCACTAAAGATGAAATATAGAGATTTTGTCCAGAGCATGTCTCCTACACATATGGAGGGATTCAAATGAACCATCATACAAAATATCACCACTGGAAGAAGCAGTGTCATGCATATGAACTAGGTCTCCAGGTTAATGGTCAAGGTCACACTAAGTGGTCATTGAAAAACGCTTGTCCTGAGCAAAATTTCTGCATGCATAAAGGGATTCTATCAAAACTTCGCACCAATGTTTACCATTGCAAGAGGAGGCGTCGCTTGCAAAATTTAGGTCCTTGCGGCCAAGAGGTTATGGTCCAAATTCAAATAAAAGTATGAAAATGTGTATTTGGACCATTTAGTCATCATTTATTGAGGGATTGAAACACAAATGGTCATTAATCATAACTACAACTAAAGTGCGAAAACATGTAAATTTAGGTTTAATATATGCAAAGTCACTAGGGACGATAAGATATTCAAATACTTTTCTAGAAAATGCCCAAACATTTCTCCTACATGCATATCTGTAATGCCCACATCTTCTAAGTGCTTTTGATAATGTAAAGAAATTGCGAATTGTATTAGAAGTTTCTTTTCATATAAAGTATCATACATTTTATTTGCAAGTCTGTATTTTTCTCTCATTCTAACAATCTATTAATATCAATTTTCTTTGATGAAAAAGATGAGTTTGTATTATTTAAGGTCGAGATCAAATTGGCATTATACTAAGCACGAAGTTCGTCTAAACGTAAAGTAATTTCTGTTATTATATACTTTTAGTTATGCTTTAACTTTTATCATTGTTTGACCCATCAATAAGGTTATATTAAAAGCCAACCTGATGATCAATCTTCTGACAAAGAACACAGAAAGCAAATTCAGAGAAAAATAAGGTCGTCTGATTATGATAAAGGTAAACATTATCTTTACACTCTAAACATCATAAAAATAAACATTATAATGTTACAGTTAAAGTCATATTGGTGACTTATAAAGACCCCATTTTTGAAAAGGATGTGATGTGTACTGCAAGAAAATAGTAGGTCAATTTAAATTTTTCAGAACACAACACATCAGATTTCCTGGGTTAATAGTTCACCTCTATGATAGTATACAATTTATAGATAATTTTCTATATTGCACATCAATCAACCTTTACCGATATTGCTTCGGTTTGTGTTAAATTCATTTCCGATGGTTGAAAAATTCACAATTTTACCATTTGCATTTTGCTGACGCCTGGTCTAAGTTTAATGATTTTTATGTTTTGTTTTGTTTCCTCGTTCAGTAAATATCCGTCTAAAACGCTTGATTTCAATGCATGCTCAAATACAAATAGCATGCATAGTTCCTATATCAAATGAAAATTTTAATAGATGGCACTTAATAGTTCATGAGTCGTTTATGAATATTCCTCATTAGTATATTCAAATTTCATTCATTGTTAATGGTGAAAGCATAATTACAATTTATATACGTATATAACTTTCAAAGGCCACAGGCTGTTAGATGATGTCATAGTCATGTTATTGAGTGAACTTGACAGTATGAGCAGAAGGACAGATATTTGATTTAACAGGACTCGAGGTCATTGCCCTTTTATTGTTGTTGTTCAATAGGGAGTAAATAGCTCTTTATGCTATTCTTCATTGAACTAGTCTTCTAGTTTACTGTTGTTTATGAAGCATGAGCAAACGGACGGACAGTTCAAATTTTTAAATACTATGGATAAAACCGAATAAATTATACCCATCACATGAATAATATACCATATATATTATATATTTTACAATATATACTAGTATATAAATACATGTAATATATTTACAACAGAGCCATGTAGCTGAATGTTCAAGTCCTTTTTGTCTTTAGATGTCATAGTAATCTAAAAATATTTTCAAAGTATTCTAAATGGGATAATCATGTTTTAAATACTATAAAACTGTGTTTTTTCTCATTTTATCGATATTTTTGTGTCTAATTAGCTTAATAAAATAGTATTAAACAAAATTTCAATATTGCTTACCTATAGGTTTATCAATCATAATTTCTTCGAGACATTTAATGTTGTGACGTTTTACTGCAAATAAAAATAGACATTTGTCATACGTTAATATTATCCCCCGCCTTCTCAAAGAAAAAAGGGGGATATAGAAAAAGACTCCGTCCGTCTGTCAATGCCTCTATCCGTCCGTCACACTTTCGTGTCTGGTCCATAATTTTGTCAAAGGTATTCGAAATAACTTGACACAAGTGTTTCTTATAATAAGACGATGTGTCATGCGCAACAACCAAACCCCTAATTCCAGGGTCAAGGTTGCACATGCTCATTCAAGGTCAACATTGTCTATTTGAGGGTATTGCGATTCCGGTCCATAACTTTCTTACTTTTGAAGGGATTTTGTAAATATATGCCACAATAATTCACAATAACGAGACAGTGTGTCATGCGCAACAACCGGTCACCTGCACTTGAAGGTTAAATATCAACATAGTCTGTTATGAAGTATATTTTGTGTCCGGTCCATATCTTTTTCATAGATCAAAGGATTTTGAAAATACTTGGCACAAATAGTAACTGATATAAGACAATGTGTCATATGCAACACCTGCATCCCTAGCTGCAATGTCAAGGTCACACCTAGAGGTAAAATATTAACATAGTCTGTAATAGGGTATATTTTGTGTCCGATCAAGAACTTCTTCACAAATTAAAGGGATTATGAAATAACTTGGCACAAATAGTCACAATAATAAGACGATATGTCAAGTACAACACCTGCACCCCTACCTCCAAAAAAAAGGCCACACTAAGAGTGTAAGTACGTAGCAATAAAAGTAAATTCTAAATTCCGATATCAGATTGCTTTTCTTCTTAACCACCGATTTTCCCTGACGTAGTAAGATAAGTTTCTTACATAAATGAAAAAGCCCCTGACGGGATTCGGATCCAAAGCGGAGAAGGGCAAATGGTTTGAAGTCCATGACCATTACCACTTGACAAAACCATGGAGGCCCCAACTGTAATCAACTACTGTTGTAATGTCCAATAATATACAAACGTGTTTTATTAAATGATGCATGCTTTTAATTTCCATGTCTGTTTCTATTATTTCCTATTATGTATCATTAAAGTACTTTATCCAGTCCGTGTTATGGCCTGTGCACTGTCCTGTTATTATTGAGGTCCTGCTTGTCCTGTGTTGCTGTCGTGTGAGGGTCGCATTTATTGAACTCCGCCCTTCCTTGATGATCTTCTTTTAAAGTTTTACATTATATTTAAAACAGAACAAAATAGTGTAATATTCAAGTCATTTAAATACACCCGTTTGAAAACTGATCATATTATAGTTTCTCCACTGGCAGGCGGCCGGTCGGGCGGTAGGCTGGCGGCTGGTCAGGCTTCGGCCAGGCCGGGCGGGTGGGACCAATAGCATATTTACTACATGCATGGAGAAATTGTAAAGCCGTGTTTCGCACATAAACTAGGTCTCTTGGTCGAAGGTCAAGGTCAAACGTAGATGTAATTGTAAAACTCTTGTCCGCACTAAAACATTAACATGCATAGAGGGATTTCAGATTAAGGTTAATACATGCAAGGTCAAGGTTACAAGAACTGATAGTCGAGGTCACTCAAGATAATAAGATATATAGATATTTTCTCCTACACATATGAAGGGATTTTAATGACATTTCATACAAATGTTCGACACTATAAAAAGAAGTATCATGCACATGAACTAGATCTCTAGGTTTAATGTCGAGATCACACTTAGAGGTCGTTGAAACATTTTGCCTGAGCAAAATTTCTACATGCATAGAGGGATTTCATTATGACTTCGCGCAAATGTTAACCATTGTAAGGCAAAATTAAGGTTCCTGCGTCCAAAGTCAAGGTCACACATATGGGTCAAATTTCGGATAAACTAGGAAAGCGTTTATTCGGACCATTTTACTCATCATTTATTGATTGGTGAAAACACAAATGGTCATAATCATGACTACTAGTGTAAAACATATAAATTAGGCAAATATAATTAATATATTCAAGGTCAAGGTCACGTAAAATGATATTTTAAGTCACTCAAGATGACAAAATATAGAGATATTATAATAGGATGTGATGTGTACTGCAAGAAAAAATAGTAATCACCTAGATCAATTTAAACTTTTCAGAACACAACACGACAGATTTACTGGGTTAATAGTTCACATCTGTGATAGTATACAATTTATAGATAATTGTTCATATTGCACGTCAAACAACCTTTGTCGATATGGCACAGATAATGTTGAATTCATTTTCGGATTGTTGGAAAATTCACATTTTTACCATTTGCATTTTGCTTACGCCTGGTCTACGTTTAATGACTTTTTCTGTTTCGTTTCCTTGTTCAGTAAATATCCGTGTCTATAACACTTTGCTCAAAACAGCATGTAAAGTTCCTATATTAAATGAAAATTACAATAGATGGCAATAAATAGTTCATGAGTCGTTCATGGATATTCCTCATTAGTATATTCAAATTTCATTCAAAGTGTTGTTAATGGTGAAAACATAATTACAATTTAAAAACGTATATAACTTTCTAAGACTACAGACTGTAAGATTATGTCTTAGTCATGTTATCGACACAAATTGACAGTATGAGCAGAAGGACTGATATTTGTTTTAACAGGACTCGAGGTCATTGCCTTTTTAGTGTTGTTGTTGAATAGGGAGTTATGCTGTTCTTCATTGAACAAGTCTTTTAATTTACTTTTGTTAATGAAGCATGAGCAAACGGAAGGAGAGTTCAATTTTAAATAAATATGTAAAAAACCAAATTAATTATACCCATCACATCAAAAATATACATGTACCAAATATATTATATATTTTACAATATATATATAATATATTTACTACAGAGCAATGTAGCTGAGTGTTCAAGTCCTTTTTGTCTTTTAGATATCATAGTAGTCTGGAAATATTTTCAATGTATTCTAAATGCGATGACCATGTCTTAAATAATATTAAGGAACTATGTTTTTTCCTCATTTTAAAGACATTTTTATGTCGTATTAGCTTCTTTTTAATCAAATATTATTAAACAAAATTTCATACCTATAGTCTAATCAATCATAATTTCTTCGGAACATTTAATGTTGTAACGTTTTATTGCAAATAAAGGCAGACATACGTCATAGGTTAATTTTGTCCCCGCCTTCTCGAAGAAAAAAGGGGATATAAAAAAACTCCGTCCGTCTGTCAATGCCTCTATCCGTCGGTCCGTCACACTTTCATGTCTGGTCCATCACTTTGTCATTTATCAAAGGAATTCGAAATAACTTGGCAAAAGTGTTTGATACAATAAAACGATGTGTCATGCGCAACAATCATACGCCTACCTCCAGGGTCAAGGTCGCACTTGCTCATTCAAGGTCAACATTTTCTATTTGAGGGTATATAATCGTGTCGGTCCATAACCTATTTATCTTTGTAGGGATTTTGTAAATACTTGCCACAATTTATCAAAATAATGAGACGATGTGTCATGTGCAACAACCGGTCACCTACCTCTAAGGTCAAGGTCACACTTTGAGGTCAAAGATCAACATAGTCATTTATAGGGTATATATTTTGTGTCACGTCAGTAAGTTTTTCATAGATCAAAGGATTTTAAAATACTTGGCACAAATAGTCACTATAATAAAACAATGTATCATGCGCAACACCTGCATCCCTGCCTCCAAAGTCAAGGTCACACTCAGAGGTCAAAAACTAATAGAGTCTGTAATATGGTATATTTTGTGTCCGATCTAGAACTTCTTCATAGTTCAAGGGATTTTGAAATAACTTGGCACAAATAGTCGCAATAATAAGACGATATTTCAGGCGCAAAACATTGGTCCCTACCTCCAAGGTCAATGTCACACTTAGAGGTTCAAAGATTTACATAGTCTGTTATATGGTATATTTTGTGTCCAGTCCATAACTTTTTCACAGATCAAGATATTTTTAAAATACTTTGCACAAATAATCACAATGATAAGACGATATGATAGGCGAAAACATGGCTTCCTACCTCCAAGGTCACACTAAGAGGTCAAAGATTAACATAGTCTGTTATAGGGTATATTTCGTGTCCGATCTATAACTTCTTCATAAATCAAGGGATTTTGAAAATACGTGGCACAAATAGTAACAATAATAAGACGACATGTCATGCTTAACACCTGCACACCTACCTCCAAATTCAAGGTCACATTTGGAGGTCAAAGCATAGCATTATAGATTTCTTAATTCCGTGTTTCATTTTATTTCTTTAATAATTTCATTGTTGCATTTGCAGATCTTGCATTGATCATAATTTTTTACTATATGTCCTGAGATCTTAACCTCAATCTTTTGAAATAACACAATTTTATGCTTCATATGAAACTTCCCTGAGGCGGGGGACGTTTGTGACTCTGTTACAAATTATTGTTGAAATAAGTCTTGATTTGTTTAAATTTACTACCGATGACAGATGTATCAAAAGTGCATGGCATCAGTAAAGAGGAAGAGGTTAATTGGGTAAAATCAGTACTTGCACTCAAGATCACAGCAGACGACGCTATGACATATTTAGCGAGGTCAACTTTCAAACAATTTTTCAACAGTTTGAATTCAAATGAGAAAATGAGCCTTGAAACTTTGCTAGATATCGCTCAAAATCGAATCAAAGGCTTCGCATTAACACGAGTGAAAGATCATCGTGTATGGGTGGTAGACTTACCAGAGTGTAAGTCTTTGTTGGAGAAGCTTGTAGCAGCTCATTTGGAACCAGAATATATTGGATGGGAAAATATTAGAGATACTAATGTGGAAAGGTACTGGAAGATCGCAAAGCTTTACATGCCACACGGAAACAAGGATAGCACTTGTCCAGAGGATGCAGACATGATTGCAATATTTCATATGTTGAGAAACTTCAAAGTGAAAGATTTTGCTGAGGAAAGGAAAGAAATAGTTGAGGTTTTATCTATTTTTTGTTGTTTATCTTATTATTCTTCTAAATATTTTTTTAAGTGGCATCTTTTCTATTTCATTTAAGAGGATTGTTATATTATTCGTTCTGAGTTATCTTAGATCTTTAGTTATTCAAAATATGTATATCTTTTGAAAAGTCACACTCTTTTTTGTGATCAAAACATGATAAGACTGATAATAATTTAAGTTGATTTTTCATCATTTTAAATAAAATTTTAAATAAAGAGCTTCCATTAAAAGGAATACATTTTGAAAATATTTTACTTTTTATACACATATTCTAGTCAAAAACAAATAACAGTACTGTTACGGAACAGTTGTACTGTAAAATGTTATATATATATCAATCTTGTTTTAATTACAGATGATTTGTCACGTGAACTATTTATTACGTACTCCCAACAACAAAGTTTCTGAAAGGAAAATGTTTTCAATACTCGAGAATATTTACCAATTCATGAAGAGTACTGAGTTGAGTGAAGGTGTCAGATCAATGGCAAAGGATAAACTTGAAAAGGTGTCGATTCATGTTGTTACTTTTTAATGTTGTTGTTTTCTTTTCATATTTATCTATTTAGATTCTCTTATTCACAAAATGCTCAGAACCGGGCTTCAGCGATCGACAAATGTCCGGTGTCTACAATTCTTGGTGTGGCATACATTATAATCAACGATATTTTTGAATAACATCCCCTCCTAACCATAAAGTCTAACTTTACATGAAAGATGTTATTCGACAGTGAGATAAATCAATAAATAAGCAGTTCCATTATAATATAGAAATAAATCACAGCATATGACTATCAACATATGCCCTTTATAAAGCTATACGCTGAAGGCTTTAAATTTGTTATGTAGTAGTCCTTAATGAAATTATATCAATATCAATTTCCGCCTGGTGTCTAAAATGATCCATTCCGAAGGTATACTTTTCTTGTCTAGATTTATATGACATGTGTATTATCGAAACATTATTTTGAGGAAGACAGAACTTTCAAAATGATTTTATATTAAGCATAACCTGATAGTAATAAGTTCACTTCAAACGTATTATAATCATAACTCAGATCAATATCAACCACGTCCTGGGAGGCATTAATTTGGACAATAAAAACGTTTATTAATGAATAATTTGCCTCTAAAATTATCATGTCCTAAACAGAGGTGCTCTTAGGGAAGGGGTGTACTCTTTACAACGATATGTGTAGGAAACATTTAAACATATCTAAAAGATAATTAACTATTACCTGGACCTAACCTAATATTTCATTCCTATCCCCTGTAATTACTACGCGCAGACGAAGTTATATATAATGTTCAGTTTAAAATATAATATATACAATGTGAGGGGATATATATGCGTCACAAACATTTTGCGAATGTTAAAAAGAGCACATTTTGTGTGTGGAAATATTTGCGAAAATATGATTTCTTGAATTTAAAACTGTTTTTTTCCTGATCATATTAATAAAGCAGGTTCATGTCAAGAATATGCCGTTATTGTAATCGCTCTATTCAGTTGTTCAATACTTGATTATTTATATAATTGTTTGAAAAACACATTGTTAGTTTGATCAAGGACCTGATTACTCATTTCTTTGTTTATTTTGAAACATTCTTTTAAAAAAAATAAAAAAAAAAATAAATAAACGTAACGTCAATTTTTTTCTGAAGAAGACTAAACGTCGAAAGCTTAAGAAAAGCGTTTGTTTTTATTGAACTGATTATATATTGAAACATTCTTTTGTAATATGATAAACATAATTATAGTGTTGTTATTATTTAATGAAAACATTTGTGATTTGTTAAAAACCAAGGTTAAACAAACTAGCAGCAAAAATTGGAGAAAAAAATCATCTCAGAACCTGAACCATCAAACTTTTTTCATGTAAGATGCTGTACATAATGATACAAGAATGTTTGCCTAGACAGAAATATTTTTGCGTGAACAAATGTTCGCAAAAATCGCAAATATTTCCACGTCTCAAAATTTTCCACTTAAACAGTAGTATGTTCGCTTAGCTAAATGCGAAGATAATCTTAGGAGTCACTGGTCCGATCCTAGATTGAGGCGTAATTTCTCCTTGACAATTTATTTCTGGCTTTGAAAGTAATGGTCGTTTGTATCTCACCACTGACTCGGAAATGATAAATAATTGTTGGCCGGTCAATTACGGAGAAATTAGTTATTACAGGTTTGTTATCCAAAAGACACTAGTTAGGCAAATCGACCGCCGAAATATGCCAAAACGTGTTAAAAACGTCGGGGAAAGAACACATTATGTAAGTGTAGCTTTTAAATGAAATCGGCTTTGTTTCCTCTTTCGTTTCTTTAAACCATAGTTTAGAGCTTAGACTAGGTGGTATATAGATATGCTTAGTAAGTGCTTTTCTAAGCGGATCATTCCGCGGTTTCAGTCTATGGGAGTACGGATCCAAGACATATCGACAATAATGTCCTAAAATCCTCTGAAATTGCAACATGGTGACCTATTTATTTTTCATCAAGTTATTCAATAAATGCGACTTAATATTTGTTATTTACTTCTTGTCTATTTTATATGCGGTATACATGACTAAGTTGTGCAAGGAAGGCCAATGACACAAAATCAACAATGTTCAATGACCCTTTAAATAAGGTTTATTTGAGTATGTTCACAAGGAAACGAGAACAGTGCAACAACCCGCAAACCCCCTAAACATGTTCTCATTTTTGGTAAAACAACGTGATGTAGATACACCGCCTCCGTGGTCGAGATGTTAGAGTCGATGACTTCTAATCTAGTTATCTCTCTGGCGTGGGTTCGATCCCCGGGAGATGCTTTTGTAGTTTAGCGCAAAGGTAGTCTTGTACTGTTGTTACTCTCCAGGAACGATGTTTAGGAAACTACCCGCCTATATGACTGAAATACTGTTGGGAAAAGGCGTAAAATGAAACAAACAAACGTGATGTAGATAGCAAATGATCCCAGGTATGCGGTATCTCAGACAGAATCAATTAAATACAATTGTTTTATTTAACATCTCATCAGGAAAAAGATCGGCATCACTAAAGTTGTCACAAGTAAAAAAAATGTCATAAAACGGATATATTAGTTGTCATGTTTTGTTTAATATGGTTTGAATAAAATAATGTTTCTAAATATGATATTTATCAGGTTCAACTCATATCGAATTGCGACGAATGGTACAAGAGAATTCTACGTGAACAAAAATCAGATCGTGCATTTGAACGGGACAGAACTAATCAATTTTTAAACATCACGGAAAAGCTACTAGTCGAATTTACAAACAAAACAAGATTTACCATTGCACGAGCATATAATGAACCTTTGTCGGATAAAACTAAAGACGCAACAGCAGTAAGCGATATTGAAGCAATAGGAGGACCGTCAAGTTTATTATATGGTTCGACATTAGGTGCAACTAGTGGTGGAACATCGTTTGTTTGGAAAAGTATGACGGATATTCCATTTGAACATTTTTTTGTTATTGTAACATAAGGATATCTTGAAAGTTAAAAAATACAAATACTGCCCAGTTAATTAAATAGGTAGAGCATTGGACTCTGAATCGGGCGGCCCGGGTTCTATTCACGGACGGTGCGCCTCATTTTTGTTATGATTTTTTCAGGAAACCCTTTCTACGGTCATTCGTACTGTACATTTGCTCTGGCAGGTAAAAAAGTATTCTCCTTGCAAAAGAAAATACTCTAGTACTTGTTAACTGCTTGTTAACTGCAGTCGGTCCATAAACAATTCGGTGGCTGAACTGTGGTGTCCAGAGAGTAAGCCTCCACCACTACTGCCACAAAAATATGAAAAAGTTATAAAAGGAAAATCGGCTCCTATGAAAAACTTAGAAAACATGTAAAACTGATAAAAGTAAATGTACATGATAGCAATAATCTGTCAAAAATCAATTTCGTAAGAACGTTAATGCTTTGATACAATATATTCAACTTTGATACAATATATGCAGTTTTGCTATAACTTTTATCATTGTTTGTCATTTTATTAGAAAGCACTGTAAACCCGCCTAGCAAATCATCTGACGAAGAACACAAAAAGTCGACGCAGAGAAGGTTCCTTTCTCCTGATTCTGATGAAGGTATACATTATATTTACAAGCCAAACACATTATTAAGATAATCATTTTTTACATAAGTTGACTTAAACAATAATGAGAGAATTTCGTTGACTAATATACATATAGAATTATTTACATAATTAGATGTTAATAGATGTACATGCACTGCAAATACGTAATTATAAAAAGTAAATTCTAAATTCAGAAATCAGAACGCTTCTCTTCGAAATTTTTCACAACTGAATTTCCTTGAAGTAGTAGTAAGGTAAATGAAAAAAGCCCCTGACGGGACTCAGATCCACAGCCGAGAAGGACAAGTGGTTTGAAGTCCATGACCATTACCATCCGACAAAACAATGGACAAAACCATGGACGCCCCAACTGTAATCAGCTACACTTGAAATTCCAAATTATATACAAATGTGTTTTATTAAATGCTTTTAATTTCCTTGTCTGTTTCTATTATTACCTATCGTGTATCATTGAAGTACTTTATCCAGTCCGTGCTTTGCCCTGTGCTCTGTCCTGTTTTTGTTTTGGGGTCCTGCTGGTCCTTTGTTGCTTGATCATGTGAGGGTCGCGTTCATTGAAAGTCGCCCTTCCTTGATGATCTTGTTTTTCATATTTTACAATATATTTACAACAGAACAAAAAATGTAATGTTCAAGTCATTTATATACGCCCGTTTGAAAAACGTATCGAATGAAAGTTTTCATTCTGGCGGGCAGCCGGTCGGGCTGGCGGGCGGGCGAGCAGCTAGACTAGGCGGATGGCGACCCATTTTTGTCCCCAGCATATTTCCTTCATGCATGGAGGAATTGTAAAGGCGTGTCGCGCGCATAAACAAGGATTCTAGGTCAAATGTCAAGGTCACATTTCGATGTCAATGTAAAACGCTTGTCCAGAACAAAACATCTACATGCATAGAGGGATTTCAAATTTAGGTTTATATATGCAAGGTCAACGTTATTAGAACTGATAGGCAAGGTCACTAAAGATAATAAAAAACATAGAGATTTTGTTCAGAGCACATGTCCTACACATATCAAGGGCTTTTAATGACACTTCATACAAATCTTCACCACTATTGAAAGAAGTGTCATGCGCATTAACTAGGTCTCTAGATTAACAGTCAAGGTCACACCTAGAGGTCATTAAAACATGTTCGTAGCAAAACTTCTACATGCATAGAGGGGTTTTCTTATAACTTCGCACAAATGTTTGCCATTGTAAGGGGAGGCGTCGCGGGCCAAATTAATGTCCTTGCAGCCAAGGTCAAGGTCAAAGTTCAAATAAAAGTATGAAAATGTGTATTTGGACCATTAAGTCATCATTTATTGAGGGATTGAAACGCAAATGGTCATTATCAAAACTACTGGTGCGAAACATGTCATTTAGGTTAATATATGCAAAGTCAATGTCACTAGAGATGACAAATTGCATGTAGTGATGTTTTTATGCAAATAAATATACTATCAATTACAGATTTATTAGAAGTTCATGGCATCAGTAAAGAGGAAGAGGTAAATTGGGTAAAATCAGTACTTGCACTCAAGATCACAGCAGACGACGCTATGACATATTTAGCGAGGTCAATTTTCAAACAGTTTTTCGACAGTTTGAATTTTAATGAGAAAATGAACCTTGACAATTTGCTGGATATCGCTCAAAATCGACACAAAGACTACAAATTAACACGAGGGAAATATAATCGTGTATGGGTGGTAAACTCACCAGAATGTAGGTCTTTGTTGGCGAAGCTTGTTTCAGCTCATTGGGATCCAGCATATATTGAATGGGAAAATATTGGAGATGTTCATATGGACAGCTACTGGAAGATCGCAAAACTATACATGCCAAAAGGAAACAAGGATAGCACTTGTCCAGAAGAAACAAACATGCTTGCAATATTTCATTTGTTGAGAAATTTCAAAGTGAAAGATTTTGTTGAGGAGAGGATAGAAATAGATCAGGTTTTATTATTTTTTATTGTTTATCTATTTCTTCTCTCTCAAATTGAAAAAGTGTCACTTTTATATTTTATTTAAGAGCATTGTAACATTATTCTTTCTGATATTTTTGTTGTTTAGTTATTCAAATTATGGATATCTTTTTAAGGTTAAACATTATGTTTATGATCAAAAGTTGTTTGGTTTTAAGTTTTAATTCAAGTTTATATTCCATCACTTTTATAATATTTTAAATAAGATGTTTGTATTAAAAGCAATGAGTTTGAAAAAATAGTTTGTACTAGTCAAAGACAAAGAACAGCTGGGAAACAGTTGTACAGTAAACTGAAATATATACATTGTTTATTAATGGCTTGTTTGAATTACAGATGATTCGTCACAGCAACTTTTTAATATTTCTTTCTCAAGAAAACAGAATATCGGAAAAGAAAATGACTGAAATTTTCAAGAATATAAATAAATTCCTGGAGAGTAAAAAATTGAGTGACGAAATCAAATCGAAGACAAAGGATAGACTTGAAAAGGTACCGATACATGTTGTTGATTTTTTTCCCTTAAAAACAAAACCCTAGATGTTTTGATTCACAAAATGCTTATTACCGCGCATTAGGGATCGCAAGATGCCCGGCGTCCGCCATTTGTGGTGCGTCGTACGTTATTGTCAACATTATCTTTAAAAACATCCCCTCTTAATCGCAGAGTATAACTTTAACCTAATTTTACAATAACTGTTACAACTGTCCTTTATTTACTGCAACGCTGATATTTATCATGAAGCACTCCTTAATTAACCTCTACAAAAGTTATTCCATGGCGTCAGAAATGATACTATTTCATGGTATATTTTTTTATATCGACTGATATTGAAAACTGTTTATTAAATCTTCTTTATTCGAGGAATTAATGTTACAAAGTGATTTGGTAAAAAGCAGAACTTTGTAATTCTTAATAACTAAAATAGTTTAAATAATTATGCCACATATTAATATCAGCTACGCCCTTGGAAACATTAATAAGGACGAGACCGTTTGTTTTGTTGTTTGTTTTAGTTTATTTTCATATAGTCTTTCCGCTTAGCTCAATGGGACGAGTATCGAATAAGTACTTCAGGTGTGGTTCCGAACCTGGGTTGGGAGTTATGTTTCCTTGACAAATGATCTCGGACATTAAAAATAATGGTTATTTGTGTCTTACTGCTGACTTAGAATTTTAATCATAGACAACTAATGGTCGGCCACGAACGATGAAATTACATATATTAAGTTATCATTAAAAGCCGGGGAACTTATCGCCGATATATGACCAAACGTATTAATCACGGCGTAAAAAAAGGAAACATATATGTACGCATGGCTTTTAAATAAAAACGCATGTGTTTCTTCTCTTTTTTCATCAAATTGTATAGAACGTTAAAGATTAAGTGGGATTTAGTTATGCTTATTAATTTGGGATTGAACAAAGCTTGCAATACTCTCCTGTCCATCGGTCGAAAATTTCGTTATAGCTCACTTTCTTTCGTGTGAAGTAACGCGTGTTTTCACTGAGTTGCAAAGGGAGCGTTGGCTTGCAACCGCTCAATAATGTTAAAAAAACATATATATATAAAGTAATTGTAAAAGAAACCACAAGATAAATAGGAGAGATATTAATGATGTTGCCTAGTTAACCTTTGCTGAAATAAGTCACGTTTTGAACAAGAAATTTAAGAAAATGTGATCTCTTATAAGCCTCAAAACAAATAAATTATATGCAAGTTGAAGACCCGGTTTATTGATGAGGTATAATAATTGAACAGTGCAACATCCCCCACAATACCTCAAACTCTCATTTTCGTTAAAACTGTGGTGTAGATAGCAATTGATGTCGGGTTAGCAAATAGTTGCCTACTCTGGACGCTTTTATATTTAGCTAAGTAATTATCAATTTAAAACAAGTGCTTTGTTTAATAACTCAACTTGTCAAGAATTATCCCAGATCGCCAAAGACGTATAACATTTTTAAAGTAATTAATTGTGTGCACGAATGGCAACACCTAAGTTTCACAAGTAAATGAAATATATGTACCATTTAAGGGTGAGATACTTTCTTCTTGTGTTCTGTTTTATATAGGTTAAATAAAATATTAACATAAATATGATATTTGGCAGGTTCAACTCATGTCGAATATCGGCACATGGACATGGATCTGGTACAAGACAGTCCTACCAAAACAAAGAAAACGTCTTGCAGTAACACTGGACAGAACTGAGCAATTCTTGAATATCACTCAATGGCTACTATTGGTACTTAAATTAGAAAGAAGACATGCCATGATAAGAGAAAAGTATCACCATGTGTGGTATATGTTTCTTTATGCATTAGTAGGAGCGCTTACTGGTTTAGTAATTGGTTGTGTATCAGGTGCCACTATTGGAGCATTACTACGGTTTTTCGAATGGTTATAGGACTGCAGCTCTACTGCTCACACATTTTGATTTACGTACACAATTTTACACGAGACAATATTCGGAACATGTTCACTATATACAGTGAAAAATCAATACTAAATAATTACAATAACAATTCCGTTTATTTTCAAATGACAAGGGGTAAGAAGCCAGGCGTACGCTAACAATACAATATTTATTAAATGACGTTCTTGACGTTGATATGTATCAATTGAAACGTATCTTTTTCTACTAAAAACAGTATATATAAACTCGACTAAACAATAATTATTGCAAATCCCAGCATTAACTAATTATAATTCTTAATCAAAATTTACAAACCTGACATGAAAAAAATAATGCAAGACATTCTAAAGCTACCATCCTACACATACATGTCTTATCCGACGAAAAAAATATCTTCTTAAAGCTTAAGCAAATTTTATCATGCTTTGATTTTAAACCGTTGCAATGCTTTATTTTGTTAATATTGATTTAAATTATAAAATTACCCGTCAATAGGTTGCAAGTAGATCCTTTGGATTCAAGTAGAACATGTGTGCGCTTGGTAAAGTTTTGTTACCCTGCAATCGACTGCTGCACAATATATCATAGAGAATTATTTCGATAAAAAGAGACAAAAATTTGAAGAACATATCTTGGTATTCCTGTTTTTAAGTGGGATGTCCTACTCGCTACATGTTAACAGGTGTGATGATACGGGTAAAAATGTACCTCGTGAAAACTGCATTTTAACTTCTATGCAAAATTATTTACTGTAAACGATATGTTGATGCTTAAGACTCGTTTTGTGTGGTAAAGTAACTTTAATTGATGATTTAAGTTTCAAATGTTTTTCACTTCATGGTTTTCCATTTTTACTTAAAAGAAGTAATCTTTTTAAGACACCGTCTTCTTTTCTTTTAGACACTTTCTTTGTAAAATAATCGGTAAACGGCAGACTTTGTCGGCTTGTCGGCAAACCGGCTATAAATAGTGTTTCGAAATTGTTGTATATATATCAAAATGTTATATAAATGTTTTATTTGGCAATATTGACCAGAGACATTTGAATATTCAATGACCGTTTGTCGTTAATTGTCGGATTCCAAAGTTAATTTTACGATTTTTAAATTATGTCATAACGGTATATATGTTTATGTATAACCTAAGTTACCGACACAACTAGCCCCTGGGATAAGACGTTACGAGTTTCTTGTTTCATATTAAAGGCCGTAGTTTTGAATTTTAATGGAACATCATTTCTTTGTTGTTTTTTTTGTGTTTTTGTTTTTGTTTTTTATTTGAGAAACCTTTTTGTATGCCAATCACCCATGCACAACTGTACAACTGTACAAATTGAAGATTACATTTTTATCTTTATATCAAATTATTTAGAGATAAAGAAATCCGAAAGAAAGGTACTTTTTTGAGGATACACACTTTCAATTTCGTTATTACTAGGCCATCGGGACGTTAGTATACTATGAAGTAGGGAGAACATTTATACCATTACAAATCAATAAGTAAAACGTTATAAATTACGGAAACTAGCAAAAATGTTTCTGGAAATGAATGAGATTCATATCAATATTGCCAAACAATTATGTAACCATTTTTATTAAAGACATTTTAAAGCTGTATTGCGTGTGTAAATATAATTTACTTGTTACTAGATTCCCGTAACTGTTGCAATGTACTTCAAATATTTTCTGTTTCATTGGATAAGACAATTTTACACTGCACCTGTACCTGTAATACTTAGATAATACACATATTGCTTTCTGATGCTGTCAATACATGTTAAACACGCACTGACACCTCACGCACACACCCCATCCCTATCCGTTCTTTAATTTTAGAGTTATGCTGTAAGTTGTATCTACTTTTTCAGCTTTTTATCATTGACAAAACTATATTGCTTTCATTGTGATAGATAAAACACGTTTTTGAAAAATCATGTAATGGTTGTCAGCAATAATAAATGTTTTAAATGGAAATATGGATTTATTATTATTATTATCATTATTATATTTTGAATATTTAAAAGAATGTTGAAACGGACAGACAATATATACCAAATATATAAAAAGACAGCCCCTCAGCTATAATAAAAAATTTTGAAGTGATTGTTCATATTACAATAATTTAGCACTTTTGGAGCATTATTGAGAAAATGTTGTAAAAAAATGTAAACAGGTATGAATGGAGAAAAGTGGACACGTTATATTTCTCTGTGTATGTAAATAACAGTAATAACAAGATGGCTACGATGGCCCTTTTTATCGCTCAGCTGATTATTAGGACTCTTTATAACAACTTTTATTGTTCATTATAAATGAAAGGCAGATAGTGTGTCTTAATCTTAAACTGATAACATAAAAGTCATACATGCATGTGGAATGTTGCAAATGTTACCAAGGTTTTTCGATATTCGAGCTGTGTCACCTAGTTTTTTACCAAAGTTGACCCATATTCAAACTTGATATAGAAATCAATAGAACAAACTTGCTGACAAATTTCCAAGGTGTTTGGGCTTTAGTTATTATATTGACAGTGTGAACAAGGTTGTTCGTACTCTGTTCTTTAGCTTTGACCCGAAAATATTCAAATTGAGCTAGAAATCAACATTACAATATTTCTGACAAATTTCAAGTATATTATGTAGAAATCATATAAATAGCTGTTCTGACAAATTTAAAGGATATTTGGACATAAAAAGTAGCCACTAGAGTGTTAACAAGATTTTCTGCTTTGGTCTTTGAGACTCAGTTATCAATCCGACATGACATATGTTAGACCTCGTGCATGCAAACAGTTACTGGGATAAACATACTGACAAAAATGTTGCACTAGAGGGAAAGGGACAACAAACAATACTAAAGTCTCACCCTGAACCATTAAAATATAGTAGATAACTAACTCAATTCTCTCTCCTTTGTGTTTCTTTCCTTGAAAGTATTGATTGATTATATATATTTATCAGACATACAATATTCTATCAAAAAGGCATTCGATAAATGAAAATTTGATATACCTCTTAAACAATATATAAGTACTATTAAGAAGTCAACTATAATGGTAATGCAATGGTATTTTTTTTTAATATTTAGTGCGTTTTGGTTAAGATTTGTATTGAATCTGATGTAAATACGTATGATTTTGCTTTTGTAAAATAGAGCCTCGCTCCCTTCCACCGGTTTTATTGCGTTACGAACCGGGCCCGAAAAAGGCCTATCATCGTTGTTTGTATCACGGAACTGTGTTCTTTGGGGCTATCAACGCCTGTTTTTTTGTGTGAAAAAACACCAAAAAGGTCTATCACCGTGGGTTGCGGCAGCTTTACTGTATACTCTGAGGCTATCACCGACGGTTTTATTACCTTAAAAACCCCAAAAATGCCTTTTACCATGAGTTGTATCAGCTTGATTGTTATCAATTAGTGTATCAACGCCGGTTTTATTCCGTTAAGAATCCCTTAGAGTCCAAGCACTGTGGGTTGTGTCAGATTGACTATATTTCTGAGGGGATCATTATGCTTTGAGAACCCCAAAAAGACCTATCACCTTTATATGTATCAGCTTGACTGCGTTACCTAAGGCGATCACTTTTAATTAAGAACCCTCTTAAAGGCATATTACCTAGGGTTGTGTAAGTTTGACTGTGTTTCCTATGGTTATCACAGTCGGTTGTGTTAGGTTAAAAGGCCTATAACAGAGGTTAAGTTTTCGTCATATTGACTGTGTTTCCTGGGGAAGACCTGTCGATTTTATTTAGTTTAGAACAGATTGGTCTATAATTTTGGGTTGTATCAACTTGACGATGTTCACCAATACTATTACCGCCGATTTCCCTACGTTAGGAGCCTCCAGTTTAATTGTGTTAAGAACCAAGAAAAGGGACTTTCACCTTGGATTAATCAGCTTGACTGTGTTCCCTAAGGCTATGGTCGTCGTTTTTTTTTTTTGCATTAAGAACCCCTAAAAAAGGCCTATCACTGTGGGTTATTTTAGCTTACTGAGTTCCCTGAGGCTATAACCGCCGGTTTTATTGCGTTAAGAACCCCATATAAAGCCTATCACCTTGGGTTGTGTCCGCATGACTGTGTTCCCTGGGGCTATAACCGACGGCTTTATTGCATAAGAGCCCTTTAAAAGGCCTATCACCGTGCGTTGTGTGAGCTTGAGATTGTTCCTTGAATCTATTACCGTCGTCGGCTTAATTATGTTAATAACCTTCAAAAAGGTCTTTCACCAATGGTTGTGTCAGTTTGACCGTTCTCCCTGGGGTAATTACCGCCGAATTTATTGCATTAAGAACCCCCTAAAAAGCATATCACCATGAGTTCTGCAAGCTTGACTGTGTTCCCTAAGGCTATCTCAGCCTGCTATATTGCTTTAAGAACCCCCAATAATCCTATTATCTCGGGTTGTACCAGCTTGACAGTGTTCGCTGAGGCTATCAACGTCTGTTTAATTGCATTAATAACTACCACTGTGGAATATGCCAGCTTGACTGTGTTCCCTGAGGCTATCAACGCCTGTTTTATTACGTTAACAACACCCTGAAAGACCTATCACCACGGGTTGTGTCACCATGACTGTGATTCCTGACGCTATTCCCGTCCGTTTCATTGCGTTAATATCCCCGAAAAAGGCCTATGACCGTGGGTTGTGTCAGCTTGACTGTGTCCAAGAGGCTATTATTTCAGGTTTATTGCGTTACAAAGCTCAAAAAGGACTATCACCACGGGTCGTGGCAGCTTGGTTGTGTTAAGATATTTAATCTTCGTCGGTTTTATTGCTTAAGGATAAACGCTGAAAGGCCTTTCATTGTGGGTTGTGTAAACTTGGCTGTGCCCCTGGGGCTATTGCCCTCGGTTTTATTCCCAAAACTGTGTTCTCTTGGGATATCACGGCCGACTGTTTGCGTTAAGAACCCCTAAAAGGTATATCACTGTGGGTTCTATCTGCTTGTCTGTGTTCACTTAGATAATCACCGTTAATATTATTGCGTTCAGAAATTTCTAAACGCCCTTTGCTGGGTTGGGACAGCTTGACTGTGTACTTTGAGGCTGTCACCGCCGGTTTTATTGCGTTAAGAATCCTGAAAAAGCCATTTCACCTCGGGTTGTGTCAGTGTGATTGTATTGCCTGAGGCTATCATAGTCGGTTTTATTGCGTCAAGAACCATCAAAAAGGTCAATAACCGTCGGTTATGTCAGATTGACTGTGTTCGCTGAGAATATCACTGCCGGTTTGATGGCGTTAAGACCCCCCCCCTCCCAAAGAAAAGCATTTCACCTCGGTTGTGTGAGCTTGAATGTGTTAAGGCTATCGCCGTAGATTTAATTTTGTGTTAAGAACCCTCAAAAAGGCCTATAACTGTCGGTTGTGTCAGATTGACTGTGCTCTCTTACGATATCTCTGCCGGTTTGGTGGCGTTAAGAACAGAGCTGCATCAGTACTAAGGGTGTAGTACTTAAGTACCAGTACCAGTACTTGGCAAATTATGCAGTACCATTACCAGTACCAGTACTAGATTTTAGCTCGGTACTGCAGTACCAGTACTTTTTTTGGTGAAGTAATTAAGTATCAGTACCATTACTTTTATATAGCCATCAAAGTTTGAATAAATACAGTGTCAAACAAATAATTGCAAAATTTTTATATTATTCAGCAAAGAAATAAAATCATAATTTACTTTTAAGCTGCATGCCTCCAGATGACCCAAAATATTTCAAGAAAATTAAACTTGGAAAAAAATTACTAAAACTTTGAGAAAAGTAAACAAATTAAAGATTCAAGTGATAATTTATATCTTATGTGCAATTAATGACTGTATTTTGTAGTATTTATCACTATATTTCTACTGCGTTACTACTTCAGTAGGGGCTATTTATGCATATTTTGACCTCTTTTGGTAATTTACGTGGATTTTAAGTGCCGATTGTAATGTGTCAAGTACTTTCTTTGTTCATTTAACAATATTTTACCTTTAAATACATTTTCAAAATTTTCATGAAAATTAGGATGAATCTGGAGGCATGCTGCTTTAAAGTTAACATAACATATTTACAACTTTATAGTTTTAACATACTTTTTACAAACAATATTTACAACATATATTCATGTCATATCTAATTGTTTAGTAACCAGTCAACTGTATAAATACAATGCAAACATCTTTCATTTAAAACACAACAGTCTTTTGTTGCCTTTCACACCTTAACACCTCTGTTCAATTTATACCAAAGTAAATAACAACTTTTAATGGTGCTAACAATATCACTTTTTTCACTTGAAATGGGATTTTTTAGAATAGAAGAAATTAATTTGTGTTTATTTTGCTCTTTTACTAGTAAATACAAAGAAATAAAAGATTTTAATAAGGATATTTTAGGGTAAAGTGTTATCGAGTTTGTTTATCTTAATTTAATTTTTACTTAAAGTCTTTGGTGCGTTTTATGATGAATACTACATGTATGTTAACATTTGAAGGAATATTGCAGCAAATTATCTTTAGATTTGATAACTTACTTTTTCACAAAAATAAAATATAGTTAATGTAATTTACAGCTTTATTTTATGAGAAAAATTGATGTTATTTTAAATTTTATCAAAACCAAAAGTACTGGGTAATGCAGTAGCAGTACCACTTTTTAAGACAGTAATGCAGTACCAGTACCAGTAGTAGCAAAATTTTGTAAGAGTAATTCAGTATCAGTACCAGTACTTGCAAAATCGCTGCAGTACGTACTGCAGTACCAGTATCAGTACCAGTAATGCAGCTCTGGTTAAGAACCCCCTCCCCAAAAGAATTTCACGGTCGGTTGTGTGAGCTTGAATTATTTGATAAAACTTAATAAAATTATATAGATGTTAGTCTGGAAATTATGTACGTCTTTTTTTTCTTCATATGTTGCAAATTTTGGTTGTAATGGCAATAAATAGACTGAAAATATGGCTAATTTGACACATTACCTGGATCTAGCGATATCGCAAAAGATACTGAAAATATTTCTAATAAAACTTGAAATATTGGTAGATGGCAGTCTGGAAATTATGCAAGTCTTTTTCTGTGCTTTATATGTTGAAAAATTTGGGTGCTATGGCAACAAAAATCTTTAAAATATGGCAAATTTAACAGTATTTCTGATTACTCAAAAGAAATAAAAAATTTTTATAAAACTTCAAATATGGATAGATGGCTGTATGGAGATTATTTCATCATTTTAATCTTAACTATCAGGAGCATTATGAGAGCTGTCCTACTCAACAAGCGTAGGCGACCTCGTCAAGATTTTTTATTTAAGTTTGCATTATAAGTTCTTTATTTCTTAAGGTATTTACTTCAAACTTCAAAGAAACACATCATATGTGACAAGGTTGACAACTCTAGGACAACAATCATCAGAATTACTCCCATTGAACTTAGATTTTTTTAACTTCTTTATTTTTCAATGTATATACTTCACACTTCATATATATGTGTGTCTTATTATCACTCAAATCCTTTGGGAGAAGGTTCAATACTCTAGCTTGACTATTTCCAGAATCCCGCTTGAACTAAGGATTTTTTTTACTCAAACTTTTTCATTTCTTATAGCATTTATTTTAAACTCCAACATCATTATATAATGACAAGTGTTATAAATCTAGCGTCCATAAAACGAAACCTATCACACGTATGTTCTCATATTATATGAATAAATATAATTTAAAAATTCATATTGTCTGTACAGCTGTAAATATTTTATCATAAATTTTGTTTTCAGTTTTCAAAATTTTCATATTCACGTGTTACAAGATTTTATTCAAATAAATATTCTTGAAATACTTGTCATCTATTGATATTTTTGGCCTTCCTTAACTCGTTTCATAAGCTGTTCATATATGTATCAATCACATATATCTAAATGTTGTCTCAGGAACATTGAAACATTTACAGGGTATTACATTTTGTTATTATGAGCTGCTGGAAAACCATCAGGTTGAATAGCGCTCAGAATCCTACATAAGTAATTGATGTGAAGGTGGTGTAAAGTTGGATTCCAACTACAACAACTTATATAATCATTACATAATATTACATAATATTACACTAGAAGTAAAACATACATAACTTTCATGAATACTTTTCAAGAAATATTAAGGGTTTTAACTTTAATATCTCAGACTTAAGTTTATCTTAAAGTTTAAAGTTACATTTAATAAATTTCATAAAAAACTAAATAGCGACATTTCATTAATAAATTGGGTTTTATACCGACACCAGGTCTTATTTTAGTGTCCAAACAACCAAAATGAGTTTTATTAGCATAAACATAGGTAACCTCATTGTGGCAAAATGGGATGTACAATTTCTGTTTGCATGAGAAACTCCGCCTTCGGATCATCCGTACATCAGTATTAAATCAACAAACATGACTATAAGTGGCAGTACTAATTTAACGGTATATTTCCGTATTGTAACGGATGTTTTCATACAAATTTAATCTTTTAACGAGATGATTACTTTTACTGAACCCCAGGTTTAGTGCACCGTGAAGCTTAAACGGTTAAATTGTGTTTGCACAAGAAAATATCACATTTGCTGTGTTCCGGATAGCAACTATAAAACTGTGACGTGGCGCATACACGAGCTCATTATAGTCTTCATTTGCATGTTAAAATTCGTATACGAACTTTAGTGTTACCGTGGGGTTTCCCGTTTAAAATCCTAATTTATGAACAATATTTGATGAGATTAACAACAAAACTATTAAACAGGTTAATGAAACTGTAGAATGTTTGATTTTTAGGCCGACGGCAAAATATTTTTACATATTTATTTAATGTAACTTTAATTATATTAAACATGTATTGTTTTATAGACATTTCATTCTTATCATTCACTAGTTTAATCTGGTTTGTATTGTGTAACTTTGTAGAACTTAAAAACAGTATTTGCATGGCCTAAGACTCTTTACATAGTTACATAGTTACAATTAATAGAGGACGGTTCTACTTTCACTCATAAGGCCTTTTAACTTGGTGAAGTACAAGTTGTAGGTTTAGAATTTACATAATTATGTTTATAATTATGTTTAGTATCTAGTAGTATTTTAATTCTTTTAATTACTTTGTAATACTTATAGCCATTGTATTCATCTTTTGTAGAAAATGTTAATATTGTTTCATGTTCCACGAACCATAATCTATTTTTAGAATAGTTAATATGTAAAGAACTTATAATCCTAAAGCATTTGTGTTTAAATTCCGGTTCGCTGTTTGCAGACCAATCAGATAAGTTGTTACATACAGTGCCACCTGTATGTAAATATTAGCTCTTTCTGGGACTCAGAAGCTCATTAAACCAGGCATCTCAGGGAGTTTTGACAGTGTGCTGCTAATCTTTGAAGAAGCAACATCTCTAAGGTTAAGTTATTGATTATTGAATTCATTTAGGCAATAAGTAATCCTTGGAGATTATCTAAATTGGCTGAAACGTTTTTGATAAATTTGTAAATAATTTAGTAATATCTTTTAAAAAGATTAATTAAGATTAACTAATATATTTTCTTTGTTTTAAGTGGCAGCCATCTTAAACTATTAGATTTCTATTTATGTTGGTATACTAGGATAAAACAGAGCTTGCTCCTATTTAGTTTCATTACTTTAATAGCATAGAATAATTAAGGTTACTTTTCATATTTTTTAGTTATTACATTTTAACTACTTTCAACTTGTTTAAATCTTCTTCAACTAGTTTATTCTGATTTTCATATTTTTTGTTAAATAAGAACATTTATTATAAAGTGATTATTGTAAGCTTGTTTAGCTTTTACTAACTTTCAGTTAAGTAACAATAAACACTTAGATCATTAAAACTTTTGTTGATTTAAATTTCTTAAACATTTGTGTTTTATTTCCATTTGTATTCAACCGGTGGTGTTATCCTAACGATTACATTTATCCCAATAAAATAGTACTGATGAGCAAACTATGTATTGTTATTTATATAAAACAAAACCTTTTAAATTTCAACACCACAACAATGGTGCCTAAAGTTGGATCGAGGCCTGTTTCTATTGTTAGAAACACATTTTAATATATTTTTAAACACCACAACAAAGGAATATGTTTACAATTTTTTTGTGAAAGAGATTGGCAAAAAATTATATCCAAACATACTTTGTATTACAAATTGCTGTCTTGCAATAAAACATTTTATTCTGTTTATATATATACTGTCATTTTGACTAAGAAAACGTGTTAATTACATAAAGAATTATTTTGCATTTTTAATGGATATGCATATAAGTAGTGTTATCCAAGACAAATTGTTTGCCAGTGTGTTTGTGAAAATATAATAATTACAATCCTGCCTTTATAAAAATACAATGACATCCGCGATACCAAACATTCTTTTCTGGTAAACGTCGGCCGAATTATATTTCGAATACATAAACGCTTTGTAGGCAGGGTGATTGTCATACAAACACATGGGGCTAGAGAGAGGTGAAGATAACCACTATCATTTGAGCATCCACCATACTCTCTGTTGACAACGAAACGACGGTAAGGAATGACTGTGAATAGAGAATTGGTTGAAGATACCTGTAGACGTCAGGTCTGATCAGCTTGATTCAATAACACGACTCTTATTAAATCAATCCTGAATGTTGCTGCTCTCTTACCCGTTGAAGATCACGTACGCTACCTCTTTGTCAGCATCATAGAATGCAAACTTAACCAGCTTGAAATCAAGGTGATACAAGTTGTCTAAGATGTTATCCCGATAATTTAAACCTTGAGAACGTTTCATGGAAACTGGTTTGTCTGGATTTGAATTCTTTCCTGAAAATGACGAAACATTAAATAACACTCTATATACTGTTCAATTTTAATATGATATAAATAAAATATTGGTAAATAAGGAGATCAATTAAGTAAACATACATAGAAAACATGAAGCAGCTTCAATAAATAACAATATTGGAAAAGCTTACAATTATAGCAGTATTCTATTGCTTTTTTATTAGTTATACGTTTTGACTATTCAATTTACAATGTTGATAAAAACAAAACTGAATCCATAAATGCATCTTTGCGAAACTGAATGTGTTTAAGCAAACAATTTGAATTGAGTCCGATCATGCGAGACAATAGAAATTTACCGGCAGTATATTATATTCAACACAATACAATGTATTGCAATCCATGGATCCGATTGACTAGAAAACTATAGTAAAACTGAAATGAAATACAGAACAACTGATAATAGCTGCCACACCAGATTTGAAACCAGATTTGTGAAAATAAAATTGGCGAAGAAAAGTAAACGACTCAAATAATAAATAAAAATAAAACGTGGATTGTTAAGATGATCATTGCTATTAGGGATAAAAGTACCGTCAATTCAAGCATGGTAAACACTATGGCTATTGCCAGATTTCCCTCTAAATACCATCCTCCAACCATCTTGTTCTAAATCCTCCGTTTTCAATACATTCATACCACTTTTATGTAAAATGTAATCTTAAAGTTTATCACATAAGTCAATATCGGACATGTTTGACCGATAAAACACTTTTTTATGGAAAAGAAAATCAAAATCATGGTCGCTCGTTGCCAAAGTGATAAAATAATTTCTATGTCTCTGTATTATCCGCCTTTAATACATTAAACGGATAATCAAACGGTGAATTATTTGCCGTTTCCTCGTGTTCTCTGAATTCATTAAACTATGTTATGAAATGACTTACATTTGATGTTATTTTTAAGTGTTTTATGGACGTTTTCCGAAAAATTTTCTTTTTATATCATTATTTTGAAATCTAATTCATTAAAAACCTATTTATCACAGTTCACATATCTGTATAAACAAGAAATAAAACAGGTTTTAGCTATAGGATATTATTAGACAAAAAGATTCGACAAGGAAATATTTTTTTAACTTTATAGAATCAAATAAAAAATAAAATAGATACATTAAAGCTTTTCATTTTATTTTCTTTCGCATTCGCATAATAATGACAGAGACAGTTATTATATGATTTAATATATAACTCTATTTCTAATGTTACAGTTTTAAAATGTATTATTGAATTAATAAATTAATTAAATTTGAAGATATGGCATGCACATGAATTGACTATTGGTAAATCAAGTTGCTTTACTGTCTTTAATGACTGTTATGTAAACGTCAGGTATTGTAAAATATTTTACCGAGACAATTTTGATTTGGGTAAAGTACTTTTCATAACTATATCACATTCTGTAAAAGTCATATATAAAAACACGAAAAACTTAACATAGGAATCATACATATCACTTTCTTTTGAGAAAACATGACAAGTTTATTTAACCTGATAAGACATCAGCAGATGTCAAATGCTGTGTGGCAGCTGTAAAAATTGCCCCGTACTTTACTTCAGTGTTGTTATATTTTTCTGGTCCTTTCGGATCATTGATGCCGGCACTATTAAGTGTTGAGAGTTGAGTACCGCTCAAGCCGGTGCTAGGGGGCGTGAGGGAGGTTGCACGTATTCATTATCCCTCATGTACAGACTCAATCAAACCGAGTCTGCAATTCTCTGTAATTTTGTTGTGATTAATGCTTCCGAGGGATCACTTTGTTTCCAGATTTTCATAAGCGTTAAATACAATGTATAACTTTATAAGGAGAACTTTTGATAAGACTACATGTATGTGACTCTGTTACTGAATGTGCAATATACATTTTCTTTCAGTATACATGTATATACACGTATATAGCATATAATTCTGTTACTTTCGGATAAGATAGTGACAATAGAGATAGTGACAGAATAAGATTGATAAATAAAATGAAATATCTGTGAAATAAGCAATAGCGCGAGAAAACAAAATAATAACTTGGAATTAGTTTAGAAAATTAATTACCTGACAGCTGATGTCTCCAATGGATGTTATTGAACAAATTCGATACTAGTATAGCCCAGTGTGAGAAAAGCTGTCAGAGTCCATAAAGACACCATTTTTGGAATGTGTAGTATTTGTAAGCTTCCTTAACAAATGTCGGTATAACACCTGCTGTATTTGCCTGCTTTGTACGCTTATTGATACTACTTATACGACCAAACACACTAGAAATTCATCAACTATATGTGTATCAATCAAAGTCATAGTTTGAAACGGAACAACCCGGTGAAAAAAGTTACGCCTATTTAGTCCTGTTACTATTATCTTATTCATAGTAAAACATAGAGACAAGCTTAAATAACAAAAGCCTATTCATCTGTCTATTTATGATAAAGAAAAACTTAATTGTCAATGCAATGACTTAGTGTTGTAAAAGATTTACTTTTGCAACAATTCTATTTATATCCTAAATACATTATTTAAAAATACTTTGTATGTTTTTCATGCAAAACAATATTCTTAAGGAAAAATGAAATCTCGGAAATAAAACAAGTGTCATATAAGCAGAATGTGATAAAGCAATATGTTAAAAGAACAGTTACCAATTTTTTGAGTCCATGGCTACATTTCCTTATATATTGATAAAACTTGTACAACTTCTTTAAACGTTTATTCAAACAAATATAAATAGATGCCGGTTTATTTTTTCCATGTCAGTTTTTGGCAAATTCAAACCTTACTTTAGTCGCTTAAAAATTGAAAACTATCTGAAATTGTGACATTATTTGACAGGTTTAAAACTCAATGTGTTTTGTTGGCACTAAAACAGACTTTTAAAAGGATTTTGCCATTCATGAAATGTGCATAAAACTTTGCAACAGAATGTTTTTGGTCTTCAGAAATGTAGCACATTCAAGGTAAATATTCTTATTGTTATCATTTTTATTTTTGTTTATAATTGTCCTTAAAATATAACATGTATAAAGTGTATTTTCAAATGGTTCATCATTTTACAATAAGAGCTTTGTTGTTATATGAATTTTGGCCTACTTTCACTTTGGACAGACTTTAGTTAAAACAAACATGGCTGACAAAGCGGAATCACCTTAAGCATAGGCTATAGATAGATATCATGACAACAACAGAAACTTTGATCTGCAGTTTGAACATGAAGTGTAATGTTTTTTATGAATGGTTTTAAAGCAATTCAACAAAAAAATATATATTGATCGCCCTAAAAATTAATTAACAATAGTTTTTTTTATATATTACCAATGTCAAATAGCTTTCATATCTTTGTCTCGCACGAATATGATATTAGTGAATTTCCTCATAACTACCTAAAATTCAGGTAACAGTCTTCTATTATAGTGATAAATACTGTATCACCATGTAACGCGCGTATAACAAACAAAACAAATCCTGAATTTGGTCTTTTGGAAATTCATCCAATTTTTTCATTCCAGAGTGTGTTCTACTTTCAGTATTGAAAGAAACCATTTTTTTTAATTTGACATGACAAATATGCATGTAATATTACTATATTATAATATTAGTCCCTTTTGTTACTATTTGTATATTTGTTACAATTATAACAGACTTTGATATTTCTATCATCTATCTTCTGTTACTGAAACAGAACACAGTACAGTCATGTCACATAACATTTACAAGTCTTGTAAGTCTTGTTTGTATTCAATGGAATTACTTTTCTTACCAGGTAGGCATCATTGAAAGCATTTTTTATATTAAATATTTTTCCCCTCTTTTTAATTATGGACAGTGCATAAGATAAGTATAATTATTTTAAAAATGGTTTACAAAACATTCGGAAAAAATCTACAATAGTACTTAATCTGAATATAACATGACCTGTGCGTAGGAATAATTTGGTAAAGTATCTGTAATGAGCACATTTTTTTGCGCGGAGCTTCTCAATTGCTGTATTGCAGCAACATTTGTACTTGTAAATACAATGTTTTTGGCTTTTGATGGTAAACGGTTTCGTTTGTCATCGGAAAAATTGACTGATACTTTTAAAGCAATAATTTGTTTGATACTACATGACGTGTACAAAACCACAATGTATCTCAAAACATAACTGATTTATCTTACCTCGTACTTTTCTCAATAGCAATTATCACTTTAGTGAAATCGTGCTGCTTTATTGACATTTAATGTTATTAGCCCAGACAATTCAATCGACCAACCTAAGTTTTAAATTTATTCTAAGGTAAATCTAGTTTTCATCATTTAAGGTATGACAATCCTTTTGAATTACTACTACTTTGAAAGTAAAAGCCTTTTGTTCACACCCTAGAAGATTCAACTTGTTCTTTGAATTTTTTTGTAGTTTGTTGAACATCATAGAATACATGCCAAGATCAAATATGGATAACTACATAGCTATGGCCCATTTTCAACTTCAATAAAGCAAAAAGTAGATATGTTGCTTTCACTTGATTACTTTTCATATAGTTAATGGATTACTGAAATAATTTTACTAGAACAAATGTATAATGTTCAAATACAGGTTGAGTTTAAATTTGGGTTTAGGCCACTAGATATTATCATCGTTTTTTTCTCCTTTTCATCTTTGATTTTGCAAAGAAAAAGTTTGCACATGCGTTCTTAGGCGCCAAATGATTCGTATAGTTTTCAGAACACGGCTGAAAAAAATGAAATATAGGTTGAAATATAATTTGGGTTCAGACAACTAAATATTTACATAGATATAATAATATGTTAACTATCAAAGAGATAGTTTCCAAATGATATCTTTAAGTAATCAAAGGATTGTACACTTATGTAGCATTATTTATATACAAGTTAAGTTCAAGTTTAAGCACAGAACACTAATGTTAAGGTTGTGTTGGTTTATTTTCATGTAACAATTTCAAACTTGTTTTGGTGATTTAAGATCTTTCTTGGTAGAATTATTTGTACAATGTTGTCTTACTTTTCTTTAAACACAACTACTCTAACAAGAATTATCCTTCGATGGTTCCTTTTCAAAATTATTTAAATAGTTTCGGTCTGTTGAATATGTAGATTAAGGGGACCACTGTACTTATATGGTAAAACACACATTTAAGCCTTATTTTCACAATCTAAAATTCTTAAGCTTAAATATTTGGCATGTGGTATTGCCCTGTAGACCATCATAAAATGTACATGTATCTAAATCTTGTCCATTGGGGCAAAATAAAATGTTCCACGCCCCAAGGGGTCACGATTGATACTAACCTGCATAGGTAAAATATGTTTTAGTCTTATTATATGAAATATTAATGCCTAGAGCCTGAATATTGGATATATAGCATTGCCTTGTGAACTGATAAAAAACAAATGTGAATCAAGACCAATGTGTCATCAATTGTCATCAAGGGGGAACTTGATTTATACACCCTTGTATAGGACTTTATTGTCACTCATTCCAATACTAATTAACCTATAACAATTTAACTTCATATGTCGAGACACCTTGATGACTTCTACTTATCACACACATTTTCAGGTC
This sequence comes from Ruditapes philippinarum, assembly GCF_026571515.1. Classification (NCBI taxonomy): domain Eukaryota; kingdom Metazoa; phylum Mollusca; class Bivalvia; order Venerida; family Veneridae; genus Ruditapes; species Ruditapes philippinarum. The sequence goes on along the minus strand of NW_026866215.1, from coordinate 101,236 downwards.
AAAAGGTCAAAATCACTGGTTCCGGTTATATAACAAAAATCAACAGGCCATGAGGGTTGACCGCTAAAAGGCAATATCTAAATATATGAAGTAAAAAAGGACATACACATCTGCGGATGTTTCAAAATTACAAATTGAACCAGTTCATGTTACATGTTGAATTTTACTTAAGCCGGTGCTAGGGGGCATGGACGGTAGTTTGCACTTGACACACCGTCCATGAACAGCCTCAATCAAACCGAGCCTGCAACATTTTCAATTGTTGGGCTCTCTTTAGGGATTCTTATTTCTATATTTTACAACAGTTCTGCAATTAACCCTCGATATACATAGTGACTTCATTCTTTCTATGTGGATACATCTTGATATAGTCCTCAGGTGACTGACTGGGGCCAATTGCCCCCTTTGTTATAAATGGAACATTATTCCTTCTTGTTAATTTCATTATTATCTAGGTTGTTGTTAAGCTGAGAGAGCTGTCAATTTCGCATTTAAACACACTGCAGGAAACAGAAATAGCAAATCGAGTTGCAACTATCTTTTTTAAAAGCTTACCTTGTGAATTATTATAATAGCCGACATGTTCTGATTGAGAATTTGTAAGCGTATGCGGCACGCTTGTTCTATTTTTACAAATGACGTAATATTATAAAAGTATCGATATGGACAAGAAGACACTGGCGACGTTACAGGTAAGTTATGTTTATTCATTTTTTATTCATTTCTGTTTCAGCTCATCTTCGTTATCTATATACATGTATATATTCTACTAGAAGGCTGAATGAGTTACAAGTCATTTCTAAAAAACAGGAAAATGTATTTACTTTTCGTAGGTTTTAATTGATTTGTTAAATAAATGTAAAACATAAATGTCATGTATTTGAAAACGATCATTATTTAAGTTGCTTTATCAGTATGTTTGTATATGAACGTTTACATGTACAACGTTATCACATTGAATAGATAAATTGCCTGATCACGTCAGTCAAGGAGTCATACAAATAAATGAGATTAGAAATTAAGGTCATAAAAGTAAACAATATCTTTTAAACAAATCACGAGTTTGAAAAGAAAATATTTAAATATTTGTGATGTAAAGTGGTTGGTGAGTTATTTTATATATTTTTTTGTTTCAAAAATGGTAAAATTAGTTATTTTCTTAAAGGGACTGCTGTTTTTAATGGTGAGAGTCCTAACTGCATTTTATTCAGAGAATTTTGTATCATCTGATGTATGCCTGTACCAATAACGTGTGTACAATTGTTCGGATCATTCCCTAACTCTGTTTATTTTCAGAATAATATTCTTATAATGCAAAATGACCCTTAAAATGAGAGGTTTTGAATCGCTTTGCACTCATATCGGGGAAGGAAACGCACAAATAAATCGAATTTTTATTTTAATGTATTTCACAGATCTTTCAAAGTAAGTGTTTCACAAGATTATGTTAGAATTAAATAAAATATGTTTACAGGCTTTTCTTTACCTCGGTAAAGCTCCTTTTATAAATAACAAACAAAAAAACAAACAAACAAAAAAACACATGAAAGTAGATTAAAGATCCTGTAATTTATTTTTATATATCATATATATGATGCTCAAATAAATATTAATTAATAAGTTTTTGTATTTGTAAGTTCCAACAAGAGCTGTCGGTAGGACAGCACGCTCGACTATTCTAAGCGCTTGATAGTATGACCCTCCAATTATGACCCTAAGTGCATGTGTAAAGTTTCAAGTAAATATCTTTGAAGACCTTTAACCTTTAACCAAAATTTCTAAGTTTCAAAGGGGCAAATAATTCTGCAAATATTGCAGGCAGAGTTATGCAATTTTGCAAACTGATGTACATTGTTACTATAAAAAAGTATTTTAAATTTCAATTGAATATCTCAAGCAATTATTGAAATATTTGATTTTACAAAAAAACTTTAACCGAAAGTTATAAGTTAAAAAGGGGCATAATTCTGTCAATATTGTAGGCAGAGTTATCCAACTTGTCAATCTGATGGACCTTGTTACTATAAATAAGTATTGTAAGTTTCAATTGAATATGTCAAGCAATAATTGAGATATTTTACTTTACAAAAAACTTTAACCAAAATTTCTAAGTTAAAAAGGGGCATAATTCTGTCAATATTGTAGGAAGAGTTATCCAACTTGTCAATCTGATGTACCTTGTTACTATAAATAAGTATTGTAAGTTTCAATTGAATACCTCAAGTAATCATTGAGATATTTGACTTTACAAAAAACTTTAACCAACGCAGACGCCGACGCCGACGCTGACGCCGACGCCGACGCCGGGGCGACTACAATAGCTCTCATATTCTTCGAATAGTCGAGCTAAAAACGCATTATTTATAAAGATACTTCAAAGACCTTCAAGATAGCGACCTAAATATTGCGCGCAACACGTAAAACAAAAACGAAGTTATGGGTCGGACACGATTTTGAAGGTCACAGCAAGGACCTTCAAGGTAACGATCCGGTCGTCCAAATGTTGCGCGCGACAGGTTGTCTCAATATGGTGATCATTTCTGTGAAAAAGTTGTAAAAAAAACGACTCCAAATAACGAAGTTAAGGGCCGGACACGAATTCGGGACGTAGGTACGGACGGACGGACAATCGGCGACTATTATGCTCCCCTGATTTTTTCGGGGAGCATAATGACTAAAATTCTATTTCACGATTATTTATAAAACATGTATTAGGAGATTACTCCAAACAGTTTCTACTGCAAAATAAAATATTGTTTTAACTATGATTCAATTATTCTTATGGATTTATATGAAATGTTTCGTAGAAAAGAAGACAAAAAGATTGCACACACTATTTTCGGGAAATAATGGACAGAAAAAGCGAACATTTGTTGTTAAAACGTTTCTGAGCTGGGATAAACTGATGAACTTTAAGACTGAATTTTTCATTCAGGTTAAAGCTTAGACGCTCGTCTCAGTACAAGAAAATGTTAATTGATAGGGGACATAGAAGGGGAACTGCATTCTTCTGATAATATCGTAACGAAGGGAATATGAGAAAAAGTGCTGCACAGACTGGATAATTGACTTTCTATGAAGGTCAAGTTCATGAAGCTTTAATCCAACCGAATGGTACGTGAGTGCATTATTTGGCCTATGCCACATTTTACATTAAAATAATTTGAAACTTTTCTTTTATTATTTTTTATTAAGGCACCGTTTAAAGGCAGCAACAGAAGAAGCTTTTTTGTAACTACAGGTAATAATTTCCATTTCTTATTGCAGAGGGAAGAAAGGCTGAGCTATATGTTTGTGTTTTGAGTTTACTTGTCTGAGATTTCGGAGATGGTAGGAGTCTTCGGTTTGTTGGGGGTATGAGATCAGAGAGATAGTTTGGAATAACTCATTCGTTAATTTTAAAGAATAAAACTAGTTAATTTTGTTTATGCTTATCGGCCAAGGTATCCCATTTGAGGTCATTAAGTAATTTACGTTAATTGCATAATTTTGTTGCACGTGTAAGTAATCTTACTGTTTCGTTTTCAACTGCTTCAATTTCATTTTTATCATGTTCGAAGAATAAACACATGTTGCATCGGCGTACTCCAGGATAGGGAGGATATAAGACATATACATTCTATCCAAACTTGAACGATTGAGGAGAAATTTTAGTGATCTCATGATACCAACTTTCTGCCTAGCTTATATGAGTATCCTTTTAAACAATAATTTCGGAAAGGGTCACACCAGGATGTGTTTGATTTTGTACATTTTTGAGTGTAATTCTATTCATTTGAACTGGGAAATGACTTACTTGTAGTTTTGTTTCTTGCAAATATCATGGATTCTGCTTTCGACGGATGCAAAGTAAGCAAACAAGCCTTAAACCATTCATGAATTATTTGAAGGCCGGCATTTTAAATGCCAGACTGCATCTATGGAATTCTCAACAATTATATAGAGGCTCGTGTCGTCTGCAAAAAGTCGTAAACTCGAAATAACGTCGTCAACAATTTGTGGATACAACTCTCATTTACCTATTCAGCTTAATAGAGAAATGGGCGGGTAGTTCGAAGGCTTAGATTGATCCAATGGATTGAATCGAATAGTCGGCCATTCTTTCAGGAATCAGGGATGAATAATATTTGGCTTTCGACAGATCAATTATTGTGATAGCATCTTTGACTTCATCAAACTGCTGTAATTGGGAGGAGTTTGTACGAAAGTTTAGATATCGGAGTTGTGACTTTTGAACGACAGTATTTTATTGTAGGCAACAATAATTTGTTTTTTAACCGCATTAGTGATTGTTCTAAATTGTTCCCAACTCTATATTCAACAGTTTTTTATTGGGCCTTTTTGCGTTTTCTTATTAGTTAACGAATGTTGTTATTCATCTTTGGAATATCATGTGGTCTTATTGTAACTTTTTTGTTAGGAATATTTTACTCTGCAATATTTGATATTGTATTAGTTATTCGGTTAACTGCTACATCTACCTGGTATGTTAGTATGAGTGTTTTGTTATAGATTTCCAGTCTGTTGAGTTAATTTCATTTCTGTAGTCGGAGTATTCACCCCTATCATAAAGCAATATTTTGCGATTGTATGGTGTACCCTTTGGTTTCGAAAATTTCATTACGATACAATTGGACATGAAAGCGAATAACCTATGGCATAAATGGGTTTGCAGCCAAACTTGTGAAGACGTGACTTATGTTTTTAAAGAACATGACTTCGAGTTGTGAACAAGAGCTTTCTGTAAAGTGGGTTGGTGTAGTAATAAGTTGTTCTCAAATGTTAGAGGTTATACGATTGGACAGTTTCTTTTAATCAAAATTTAAAATGTGTATATTAATATCGCCGGCAACCAGAATTTTGTCAGACATCTTGGAAAATGCTTGGTCTATACACTGTTCAAGAAGGACCCAATTCTGATTGTTAGAGTCTGGGGTCTATAAATACTACCTTGAAGAAGTTACGACTATTCAACATAAGTACATTCGATACCACGTACAGATAAATTAGATATTGTATGAAATGTTACACCCTCTTTGTAATAGCTCGCTACTCCAACACCGAGCGCGTCTGTTCTGGCGCAACGAACTGCGAACTGAAAATTTGGTATTCCAATCACTTTATTGTGCGCTTCATGATGCAGCCAAGCAAAATAGGATATCATGTGACTGCGTTTCGAGTTCAAATATATCAAGCTAAGACTTTGAATATTAAAAGATATAATACTTCGCCCATTAATTATAAGTTTAGAGATGGAAGATGCATAATATGAGTCAAGACAAGAGCGGGCCACGATTGAGATAATTATCTCTAGCACAAAGTAATACTATCTATAACCATTGTGGAAGTTTAAATACAGAGATAAATAAAAATGGTATTTGTCAAAGCTTCCAGGTTCTGTCTGTGACACTTATGTTTGCATGCATAAACGAGATTGTGCAGGATGGTCTGAAACAATATTCAAATAAGGAATCAGAGACAAAACAAAGGATTAAGAACTATATTTTTTATGTATCACATCCTCCACGAAATTACCGTGTGCAGGGAATCAAAAATAATACTTATGGAAAAATAAAAAAAAATAATCAGTGATAATATTCATTATAAAGTGTTGGTGCAGCGTTAATGATTAAGACTTTTAAGAGAATGTGTCTTGAACATTATAGGAAATTGTATTTTCCTTTGTTGCAGATTAAAAGCAGCTGAGTAACTCCTAAATAAGAGTTAAACTAGGATAAATAAAATCCTAATTAATACTTCAAAAAATAAAAACGGTTAGTGTCTTAATATGTTTTTTCCTCTTATGTAGGAGATACAAAGTCTTATTTAGGCTTTTTAATAAGGAATGACAACGTCCTCATTATTTTTATTCTATATTAAATAAGGATTTGGCACTTGATCTCTTCTATACTTATTAGCTTTTTATAGATTTGCAAAAGATAGTAGGAAATGTTCACACATTTATATTTCGTCGGTCGTAGATTCAAACGCTTTAATGTCCTCAGTATATACGGTTGATAGTAGATGTGCACAGTTTCGGGAAATATAAATAGATAAGTGTTGTTTCATTTTGTGCGTGAAAAGTTCTAAACTAAAATGCTTTAAAAGGTACACTTTATATTTTATATTTATTTCTATATCAGTGTGTAAAAAATTCCAAGAAAGTCTGAAGAACTACTCAATATTACGTTGTTTCCGAAAATGAAGATTGCCACTTCATAAAATCCCGGTTGAACAATTTCTGAGCTATGGTTAAACTGTATCACAAATATCTTGTTAATACAAAAAGTAAATAATGTCCAGCTTTAGCATGCATTTAATTGCAGAATGGCATCGTTAGATGAAGAGAGGTATTTGAGACATCTATGGCTGCTAGGCGAGGGAGGTTTGTTTGTATTGCGAGCTGTTGTATCGAGAGAAGCAACAAATAGCGGTAGCACTCTCGATACTCTTCTGCACAATGGACGAGCTCGGTTCACAGGCATTTTACAGGAACAGCAACATTGCCTGTTTCCTACTCCTACGACAATAAACGCAGATACCTACACTTGGGATATGTCGCTACTCTTTGTTGTGCTGAAGAAACTTTTTTGGTCAGGCCTGTCACTTTCAGATAGAGCTTCTCTGTCAGCTTTGAAGACGTATCGAAATGATTTCCAAGGACATCCGCAGACAATGTCTATGAATGCATCAGATTATTCAAGCAATCGACAGCTACTAGAGCAGGCTTTACGACAAATTGCATCAGGAATCAATGGGAACTTTGAAATCGAAGGTATTATCAAAAGAACGACAACTGGCAGAATTGATTCAGATTATATCATCATATTTATTCAAGAGATCCATAATTTCAGAACAAGTTTCTTATCAGCCTTAGAGGATATGATGCAACGCGTCAATGCAAACGTCTCTTCTATTCAAGGTAATTCAAGTTATTGTCATTTTATGCCTCCAGAATAGTTATAATAGGGATTGTTTATTATATATTTTAATACATTCTACATACTTGCTTGCTAAGATAAATACCATTTTATAGCAATTAACTGCTTGGGCTAAAGTTGTATTAATTAAGTGAGTTTGCTTGAAATCCTTTTAATTAGCAGAATATTATTTTAAATGTACAAAAGGCTTCAAGTATAACATATGAACATATCGGTACGAAAAACTTGGTCTCCTCACTAGGTAACCTTATTGAATTTCGTTTCTGTGACATTTCCTTTTTAAAAATAGATATGATTTAACTATTCCGATAATTTGACTTATCAACAAGAAACTCTACTAGACTCTTTAGATTCATTAGGTATGCACCTAATACTTTTTGCAAGTGGTCTTCCTATATCGATTTTAAAATATATTTAGTTTCTCTATTTCGATAACTTAATAGAATTTTACATAAATTCATTTTTTTCAAGTGCTAAATCCTTCATTTCTAGACACCCTTACTCCTAATACAAATATTTATAGTACGATTCTTGCAAAGTAGTGTGTAACTGTCCATCTATACCGTAGTAAGCCTCCTTTAATTTCTTGAAATAAGGTACAATAAGAATTTAGATCAGCATGCATTTCCTTAACTTGAAAATAGTAGTATCTTAATTTTAATGTAAGTATGATACAGATGACATTTTTTATCGAATTTAAATCTTAAATCAGGATCACGAAATAATCACGGCAATAGCAAGTAAACAGAGATTTGCACGATTGCTGCTATATATGAATTTTGGTGTGTATACAAACAATTTATCCTAGAAAAGTTCATACCTTTATATCTAATTGTTTTCGTATGGAAAAAGGTTTTAAGGTAACTTAAATTGTTAAAGCTTTAAACGATTTGTAGGACTGATATGATATGACAACTGTGGAATATTGCATTTTATGTTCAACATCACATTTCAACAGAAGAATAAATAAGTGCAACAATACATATTGAAATGAGTTACTCTCCCACATATATGCTTGGCATTTGTTTTGATCTTTCCGAAAGTAACATTACCTACATTCGATTTTATTTGGTAGAAAAACATTGGAATTCTCAGATGCTCTTTCCTCCTACAAAAGTTTAAAATAAAACGAATTTAGCCATGGTCTTAAAGTTACATTCTACAAGGGTCTGTCAGATAAAAATCAGATTATTCTTAGACTCTTAAATTAAAGTAGAGGATATTTTTTATGAAAAAAAAAACTTTCATTTTTTTTTTGTGTGAAAGTCAATAATCAATATCTTAAATATTTGACATGAAGAATGAGTCTTATGGGACTCTTAAGCATTTAAAAACTCTTTGCCTTTAGGTCAAAATATAGTCCTATCGTTAAATTTAGTTATATAGGGAATCAATTTCGAAAGTTTTCTCATACACTTCAATAAATATCTGTATCTGGCTAACTGAACCGTTACTATAATCATATGATTCATGGGCATTGTGACAGACGCTCTGACTGTTATTAGCTACAACTGTGATGCCCGACTATATTAAAAAAATGTTTCACTAAATTCAGCTTAAGCTTACAGATACAAGGGGTGTTCAAAAATCAATGTAACTAGGCTAATATCTCGCCTTTTACCACGTTTTGCACGAATTATGTACATGTATCGCATAGATCGTTGTGTAAGCTCTTCATTGATACAATACAATTGTATATCAGTTCAGTCTTGCTTTGACAATAGCTTGATTAACGCTATCTACTCATGTATACTTAAGCCAAAATTGTTGAGAAATGGTCTGTTTTTACTAACCAAATAGGGTCCTTTATCAAGGTCCGCTGTATTATAAGTATACAGGCGAAAGACATATTGAATGAAATATGTCGTGTTTATGGGAACAATGAACTTTCTGTTTCATTTGTCACACGGTGGTGTTAGAAATTAAAAAGTGCTGTGCATTTAGTAAAAGATGCACCTCATGCATACCGTCCAAAAACTGCAACTTCGCCAAATTGGTTGAAAAGCAAAGGATTTGTCATTGATTAATTTACAACTAGATATATATGTCATTGATTGATTTACAACTAGGTATTTAGCTGAATGCGTTAGTTTTTCTGTAGGAGCCACTCATACAATTCACAGACGGTATTTAAAAATCAGAAGGATAAGTGTCAGATGGATACCCCATCTCCTTACAAAAGAACAAACACTTGCTCGGGTAAAAATCTCCAAAAAACTGTTTCAACATATCTCTTAATACAATCAATCTTTCGCAAATATCATCACCCTCACCCTCACCCTCCTTATTCACCAGATCTTGCCCTTTGTAACTCTTTCCTATTTCCGAGTCTCAAGAAACACCTTCATCGTAGAAAAAATATTTTGCGAAAAATCTCGGTTTGGCTATTTTCCAGTGTCTAAACAGTATACCCCGAAAAGATTATGAAAACGCATTGGTGTCAAAGGTTTGCGCATCATTTTTCCGCGTACCGTCGTTTATTTATCATTCTGTGCGCAGTACGTATCATTTTAGACACTTAACTAACACTGAAACACAACATGCATGATGCAAAACAACCCGAAACTCACACTTTATAAGTAAGTGTATTAATAAAAGTTTGTCTACGGATTATTTTGATCATTGAAGGCTATGTTTTTACCTAGGTTTTATCAAAGACTTGTACGTTGTTTTTGTTTAGAGCTGGCTTGGAGAAAATGATCATTTGGAATACTTTTTTGAAAGAAGAAAATTCTGTTGTCACCCAAAATATTTATTTAATATTACTGTAAGCATCAAAGATATGTACACACAGAAATTTGCATCCACATTTAAGCTGTTTAATTCATTAAGTAATCATAAAGCATGAAAATTGACCGATTTCTTTGTACCGTATCGTGGGTCCGCACCGAAAATTGTGACACCGTATACATAAGCGCCAGACTTGTTCAGCATCATGCTGATTAACCTAATGCTGAATAATCTTATTTGTATTTATTTATTGTTTTTCATCTGGGCGAGGCCTCTAGAAGTATATTAATCATATAAAACACGAAGGAAAATGCATCAATACTAAAGATGCTTCAGTTCTAGAAGCATACCTTGTTCTTTTGAGTTATTTGCATCGTTTGTCAAGGCGTGAGCTCGAACCCCGCCAGCGGCCATCCCATTTTTCCTTGAGCAAGCAACTTACGTTGAAATGGTTTAAGTTATCTTCAAGTTTTATAATAGTCAATAACTGGAAATACAAGTATCAAAGCGTGAAAAAATACGAGCTCACAAAAATAAATACAGGGAGGATAACTCAAGCACATAGGTGGCGCCCTTCTTAAAGTCAGTAACATGCGTAAGTTTCGTACCCTGTCAAGTTACTTAAATTCAAATGTAAAAAAGGAATACTGTTTTAGAAATTTAAGCATTGGCTTGCTTGTGCGTTGTATTTAGCAAATTTGAAAGTAAAAAGTTCAATTACTGATATCAGCAAATTCTATGCAATTTCCGAGTCAAAAGAAAAGTTAATCTGCACAACAGACATAAAATGCAACTTCTACGAAAGCATAAAATTTTAATAAAATATTATCTTTCAAAAACTATAGAGGTGCAGATTGTTTCCAATCCCAGGTCATCCGAATTTTCTTGTTCGGCGCTTACGTCCATCCTACAATAAAAAAAAAAACAAAAAAAGAAAAATCGGTTAAACGCATTTTAAAGTATGCAGTATTACCTTGAAAAAAGAAGCGGTGCCATGGTTCTGCATGTAACGGTACCACGAATATCAAAGTTTTCTTGATTCTACAACATAATTTTGCATTATTTGTATCAAATTGGTATGTGATCAGCTCGTGTCAATGCTTTTTGTGATCAGTTGATATGATACTTCTTCAAACAGCTTTACTTTCGGAAAAGGATGAAAAATGTTCGCATCAAGAACATCAATGTTTCACATGTATAAAAGTGTTTCCATTAATTTCAGGTTTTAATAGACAAATATTGTTGCAAAATGTTTTGCAAAAATATATGAAACATTCAAAATGTCTGTATGCAAACTCTCTAAATAAAATCCATTTTAGTAAGACAATTTTGCATTTATGAACATACCTGTTGTACTTATCAAAATATTACGTAAGAATGATACGTAGCTGCGCGCAGGATAATAAATTTACGACGAAACGCGGAAAAAAATGATGCGTAAACCCTTGACACGGTGATTTAAAAAATAGATTAAAATACTTAAACTCTGTATATCACATAGTGGTATGTATTTAGACGGATTTAGGTAATTATTTTGACATTGTTTGTTAAACACTTCTAATAATTGACCTAGTTGCATTCATATTTGAACACCCCTCGAATAATATTGATATATCATTTTATTTTATGATACATTCAGGATTCCACAAAAAAAGAAATTAATATCATTACAATAATGTGTTTCGACAGGAAACCAAGAAATGATACTTCGGAAATTAACCGACCTGCAAAACAAACATTTGCGGACAACAAAGCATACATATTCACAAGGTAATCCACAATTTTGATAGTATAATATTTGTTTTCAAATACCTGATATGATAAATAACATTTTGACCTGTAAAATGCTCAAACATTTTCTGAAGCCCACTGACTGAAATTACGGTACATATGCTTCTAAATCAATAAATAATCAAACAAACAGGTAATAATGATTTGTATGTAATTTCTTTACTATTTCTGAAATTTTATTATCACCTTCAGAGTTAAAAATAATCATACAAGCCGAATGTGATAATGCAGAAAAGCAAAGGAAAGCCAACGACTTACTGCTTGATTTTGTCGAGATGATACAAAGTGATAATACAATTGATAATGATAAAATCAGAAGAATCATAGCACTACGGATTGAATGGTATGGAGAACTTTCACTACAATTGCTAGATGATTTAATAGCATGGTTCAGTGATATAAAAGACATGTCTGACGGAGTTGGCAAACCTCGTTTGGGAAGTATCATTTTACCAATTTCCTGTTCCTCGGTGACAGGCATCCTCACCTTTCTAAAATATATGAATGGCGATCAAAGCAAAAAATGTTTATCAAGAATTTCTTCAACTGTCAGTGAATTACTTGGATTCCCATGCTCATTGTCTTGGAAAGTTGAACCTAAGAGTCTAAGGAGTGCTCTTTCCTCAATTTGTAAGTATTCTTTAGAAAAAAAATGGGACTTTGTTTGTTTTAATCTATAAAGCTATATACACTTGTATCTCAAAGTACCTGTATGAAAAAAATGTTTATATTTCATTAAACGTGAATTATCCCTGCTGAAAATCATTCAACAGTTAAAACTCAACTAAGTAATACAATAGTTGCATTTTACTTGGAACATTTTATTCACTGCGTACGCATTAGCAAAAAAGATAAAAACGTATTACAGGAGTACTTGATATGTGTTTTTGAGGAAAGCGTCGTGTGTTATAGTTAAGACTTTTACTTTTTTAACTTTTTCATTTATGTGTATGGATTTTTAATTGAAGTCTTTAATTGAACAGCTGTTTTTCTTGGTTGAAATAAATGCGTCTCCGTTTTTTCCTTCGTTTCTGAAGTTCATACTGTTTTGCTTGCAAATAACAGTCAATTTTGATATCTTTTAAATGGCTAGATTTTTCTATAAAAAGATTTAAATAATTTCAAAGTGTTCATTCCTATTCTTTCATTTAATCAAGTTTATTTATTTGTTATATTTTTGTCAGTGTTAAGCCCTGGACAAGAAAAAAGATCAAAAGAAGAAAAGGATTTAGTACTACATATTAATGTCACTAATATAGAACAGTTGACAGATATATGGAAAATGTTCGGGGGAGCAGAGAGAAGCAGTAATATGGAAAAGATATCCGCTACATTGTCACAAATAATCGGAGAAACAATTCGTCTTAAAACTTATGTGGACAATGATCAGCTACGGGGTATTGTATGTGAAAGAGGTAAATTTTGGACAATTACTTCTAATTGATAAGAAGGATGTTATGGAAATAAAGAAAAAAGGGGAAAACAATAATACAAATACTGTCTGGTTCGCTCAATAAAAAGCGCGTGGAGCTTTTAATCGAGCGATGTTGGTCACTTTCATGACATCCTTTCTTCGGTAATACACACTTGACTTTTGCTCTATCATGTACAAAGGTTATCATTTCCTTGCGAAAGATAATGCAAATAGTACTGGTAAACTGCTTGACTGCCTGTTTAGAAATGATGCAGTGGTTTACTGTGCCGTGGTGATTTCCAATAAGCCTACTGCCGTAATCCGGAGGGTTATCTACCCACGACTAAAATATAAAAAGATTAAATGATTCCTCATGTAAGTTACTATCAGTTTAAAGAAAAATGTACATGATAGCAATAACAACAAAATCGTTAAAACGTTATATAATTACTTTAATTCATAATATACATTAAGTTGTGCTTTAACTTTTTTCATTGTTTAATTCATTTAATCAGCTTATATTGAAAGCCAACCTGACAAATCAACTGATGGTCAATCACCTGACAAAGAACACATACAGCAAATTCAGAGAAAGTTTACTTCATCTGTTTCAGTTGGAGGTACACATTATCTTTACACTCTAAACATCATATTGTTAAATAAACAATATAATGTTACAGTAAAGTCATATTGGTTAATTATAAAGAACCTTTTATTGAATAGGATGTAATGTGATTTTATAGATCATATCTCCTACACATATGAAGTGATTCTAATGAAACTTCATACAAATGTTCACCACTATAAGAAGCAGTGTCATGCAAATGAACTAGGTCTTCTGAATCAAGGTCAGACTTAGAGGTCATTGAAAAACGCTTGTCCGGAGTAAAATTTCTACATGAATAAAGGGATTTTATTGTAACTTCGCACAAATGTTTGCAATTGTAAGGGAAGGCGTCGCATGCCAAATTCAGGTCTCTGCGGCCAAGGTCAAAGTTCAAATAAAATGATGAAAATGTGTATTTGGATAATTTATTCATCATTTATTGATGGATTGAAACACAAATGGTCATAATCATAACTACTGGTGCATAACATGTAATTAAGGTTAATATATGCAAAGTAAAGGTCACTAGAGATGATAAGATATCCAGTTATTTTCTGAAAAATGCCCATAGCATATCTCCTTTATGCATATCTATAATGCCTACATCTCTTTCAAAAGCTTTTGTGACGGTTGTATTTTGCGACAATGTTGCCCTTGTTGTCTTAAGATATCATAGTAATCTGGAAATATCTATAACGTATTCTAAGTGCAATTATCATAATGCTTTTGATAATGTTAAGAAACTGTGAATTGTATTAGAAGTTTCATTTTATATAAAGTATCATACATTTTATTACAAGCTTGTATTTTTCTCTCATTCTAATAATTTATTTCTACATATTTTGATCTTATGAAAAAGAGGAGGTCAGTCTAATTAACATTACAATACGCAAGAATTTCGTCAAAACGTAATGTAATTTCTTTTATTTCATACTTTTATGTATGCCGTAACTTTTATCATTGTTTAACTCATTAAATCAGGCAATATTAAAAGCAAACCTTACAAATCAACTGATGATCGACCACTTTTCAAAGACTCAATACAGCCAATGCCAATGAGAAAGATGAGTTCGCCTGTTTCTGTTAGAGGTAAACATTATCGTTACACTCTAAACATCATATTGTTAAATATACATTAAAATGTTACAGTAAAAGCCATATTGGTGACTTATAAAGAACCTTGTTTTAATAGGATGTGATATGCACTTCAAGAAATAATAGTAATCACCTAGGTCAATATAATATTTCTTTATAACACAACATTTCAGATTTCTAGCTAAATAGTTCATATTTGTGATGGTATACAATTAATAGATAGTTTTCATATGGCATGCCAATCAGCCTTTACCGATATGGCTTCGGATTGTGTTGAATTCATTTCCGGATGGTTTCAACATTCATAACTGAGCCTGGTCTATGTTTAGAGATACATTTTCTAAAATATCACCCTAAAACGTTTTATCCCCAGTAAAAGTCCATGCATACTCGAAATAATTGCATTAGTTCTTATATTAAATGAAAATTACAATGAATAACAATAAAAAGTTCAAGAGTCGTTTATGAATAATCCTAATGTGTACATTCTGGAAAGTTTAAAGCGTTAATAATGAGGAAAACATAATTACAATTTATAATCGCATATAACTTTCGAATACCACATACTGTAAGATGATGTCAAAGTAATCGACACAAATTGACCGATTAATAACGGACAGACAATTAACTGAACAGGATATTGCCTTTATTGTTGTTGTTTAAACGTTGGTAAATAGTCCTTTGTGCTGTTATTCATTGAATTAACCTAATTTACTGTTGTTCATGTTACATGAACAAACAAACGGATTGTTAAATATAACAAACTGATGGAAAAAAAACAAATAAATCATATTCAAAAATATAGTGAATAGATGAAATAGATGAAATATTTATAAGAGCAATATAGCTAATATATATATATATGTCTTATGATATCATAGTAATCTTAAAATATTTTAACGTATTCTAAATATGATTACTATAACGTTTTAAATTATTTAAAGAACTATGTTTTTCTCATTTTAACGATATTTTTGTGTCTAATTAGCTTTTCTTAAATACAATGATATTATTTATATAAACAAAATTTCTATATTGCTTACCTTTAGGATAATCAATCATAATTTCTTTTAAAAAAAATAATGTTGTGATGTTTTATGCAAATAAAGGCAGACATACGACATATATAATTATCTTTTAGATTTACTTTTAATGACAGATGTTTCAGAAGTGCATGACGTCAGTAAAGAGGAAAAGGTTAATTGGGTAAAATCAGTACTTGCACTCAAGATCACAGCAAACGACGCTATGACATATTTTGCAAGGTCAATTTTCAGACAGTTTTTTGATAGTTTGACTTCTTCAGAGAAAAACAACCTTCAAAATTTGCTAGATATCGCTCAAAATCGGCACAAAGGCTACACATTAACACCAGTACAAGATCATCGTGTATGGGTGGTTAACTCACCGGAGTGTAGGTCTTTGTTAGAGAAGCTTGTCTCAGCTCATTTGGATCCAGCAAACCTTGGATGGGACAATATTGGAGATGTTCATGTGGACAGCTACTGGAAGATAGCAAAACTATACATGCCACACGGAAACAAGGATAGCACTTGTCCAGCGGATACAGACATGCTTGCAATGTTTACATTGTTGAGAAATTTCATAGTGGAAGATTTTGTTGAGGAGAGGATAGAAATAGATCAGGTTTTAGTATTTGTTATTGTTTATTCATTCTATCTAAAATTGAAAATGTGTCACTTTTATATTTCATTTAAGAGCAATGTAACATTACTCTTGAGATTTTTGTTTTTGAGTAATTTTAAATTATGGATATCTTTCAAAGGTCAATCACTATGTTTGTGATCAAACTTGTTTTGTTTTAAGTTGTCATTAAAGTTCATATTTCATCACTTTTATGATATAATAAATAAGATGTTTGTATGAAAAGCAATGTGTTTGGAATAATATTTTACTTTTTAATGTACATACTTGTCAAAGAATAGGAACAGCTGGGAAACAGTTGCACAGCGAACTGAATTATATGCATTCTATATTACTGGCTTGTTTGAATTACAGATGATTTGTCACAGCAAGTATTTAATAATTCATTCTGACGACAACAGAATTTCACGAGCGAAAATGACTGAAATACTCGAGAATATTAATAAATTCATGGAGAGTACAAAGTTGGGTTACGTTATCAAATTATTGACTAAGGATAAACTTAAACAGGTACCGATCCATTTTTTCTTTCTTTTTTGTGTTTTTTTTTTCTTCTTTTCCTTAAAAAAACTGGATGCTCATAACCATGCATATGGATCGCGAAATGTCCGCCGTCCGCCATTTGTGGTGCGTCGTACGTTATTGTCAACGATATCCTTAAATACATCCCCTCTTATTCGCAGAATGTCACTTGACCTAATTTTACAGGAAGGATGTTTAAAAAGTAATCCCACAACAGTGCAATAAAGCAATAAATGGTTCTATTGTGATATGCAAATAGGTGACAGCACCTAGAATGATACTGTGACATCTGTCCTTAATTAAATGCAATGCTGAGGAATTTGATATTTGTTATGTAGCATTCCTTACTTAAGCTTACTGAAGATACAACAATTATTTCCTGTTGTCAAAAGGGATATTATACTTTTCTTACATTGATATATTGAAAACTGATTATCAAATTTCCTTTAGCCGAGGAAGTAATGTTACAAAGCCAGTTCGTAATAAGCAAAACTTTGTTGTTCTTTGAAACTAAAATATCTAAAATAATTATGCCACATATCAATATCAGCCACACACTTTGAAAAAATAATTAGGACGGAAGCGTGTTTTTATTTAATTTTTATCCATTTTTTTTTTTTGGGGGGGGGGGGAGATGGAAGTTGCATGAAACATAAAACTGACATGTTTTTTCCTATAAAAAAAGGTTATAGTTCTAAAAAGATGTTCTATAAATTATGCCTTTTAGTGAAGGAAACATCTTTAAATATTTAAAAAGATATTGTATATAATTATGTTGAGCTTAACTATTCTTATCTTATCCCTTGTATCTAATACGCACAGATGTTAGATATTTATGATTTACTTACATATAGTCTGGGACAAGTACCGAATTAGTACGCCAGGGGTCGTTCCGATCCTCGGTTTGGAGCAATATTTCCGTGACAATTTATCTCGTACCTTGAAAGTAATAATCATTTGTATCTAACCGCTGACTTAAAAATAATCTTAAATAACTAATGGTCGGTCATGAACGGAGAAATTACACGTTAGTTACCATTCAAAACCAGGTAAATTATCGCCAATCTGTATGACCAATCGTGTACGTTAATCATGGCGTATAAAAGGGAATAAAATATATGTACACATAGCTTTCAAATAAAACGCTGTTGTTTATTCTCTTTTCATAAAATGGTCTAGATCTATAAAGATTAAATGGGCTTTAGTAATGCTTAGTAATTTGGGAACGAACATTGCTTGCAACACTCTCCTGAGCATGGGTCGAATGTTGTGCTTTTGCTAAATGAAATACATTGATCTTGAAATAGTGAGATACTTTCTTCTTTTGTTCTGTTTTATAAAGTTTAAATACAATAACGTAAATATGATATTTGTCAGGTTCAACTCATATCGAAAAGCGACAAATGGTACTTGTACGAGATAGTCTTATCGAAAGATAAAACAGTTCTTGAAGTTCAACTGGACAGAACTGAGCTATTCTGGATCATCACTAGAAGGCTACTACTGGTTTTTGAAACAGAATATGCATATGACATGGGACGTGGTATGTTTAGTGGGGCATTAGCAGGAGCGGCCACTGGGGCATCACTAGGACCAGTTGGTTTAGTAATTGGTGGTGTATCAGGTGCCGCTATTGGAGCATTACTAGGGTTGTTCAGAAGGTAATAGGTACACAATTTTACACGAGACAATTATCGGAACATGTTCACTATATACAGTGAAAAATCAATACTAAATAATTATAAATAACAATTCTGTGAATTTTCAAATGACAAGGGGTAAGAAACCCGGCACACACTAACAATACAATATTTTTTGATGACGTTCTTGACGTTGATATTAATTAATTGAAAAGTATCTTCTTTCTATTAAGAACAGTATTTATAAACTAGACTAAACAATAATTTTTGCAAATCCTAGCATAAAATAATTTTACTTCTTTATCTCTTTATCAGAATTTACAAATCTGACATAACATTAATGCTAGACAGTTTAAAGTTTCTAACCCACAAGTTGTAGTTCGGGATTTTTTTAAATAAAATGTCATCAAACGATAAAATTTCACGTAAGAATCGAATATTTATATGAAACTAGATGATTCATACATATTCTAACCGACGGAAAAAACATCGAAGTAAAGTTTTTCCAAGTTTATCATGCCATGTTGTAATTTTAAACCTTTACAACGTTTTATTTTGTCAATATTTACTTAAATTAGCCGTTGGTGGCGGGTAAAACAGTTGTGCGTTTAGTAAGTATTTTATCCTTCAACGACTGCTGCACAATATTTCTCACTAACCAGATAGAAAAATCCTTAAATGTTACTAAAAATAGCGGTGTTGGAAAATCTTATCTCACATGGGCTTATCTCACACTCAACGTGCAGCACTTCTAAATAATACGCGATTCACTCCTATTTAACAAAAATGAAACGTCAAAAGGTCAAAATGTATTAGAAATTTGTGAGCTAATCTATTAAATTGTCTACGGAATCAAAATAGATTGATATTAACTTTCACACTGCAATGAGTCCTACTCTACCTAGATCCGCCCTTTCCAATAACGATATGTTACTAAAAATAGCACACTTTAAAATATCGATCACTCTTCGTAAAATCAAAGGGACCCGGCACAGTGTTGGGATAGTGTAAAAAAGTAATTCTAGAAAAAAAATATACTTTATATATAATATATAGACAAGGGGTTGAACTCGCCAAATCGGCCGAACGCCCGTGGTCCAGTATAAGTCAAAATTGCAAAGTCATTCTTGCGTAAATCATATAAAGCTATATATCAAAATGTAGCTAAATGACATCACTAGACGTTGACAATAACATTACTGTCCCAACTTAAACCGTTTTTGAACAACAAACCGATATTTCGGATGACACATCGTATTTTTGCTAGGTCGGACACAACCGTGCAACCTGTCCCCACTCGATTTTCTACGTGTAAAAACGCAATTCCAAACCATGACATTATATCAACCCGCAATAAATCGATAATACAAAACAAAAGAAACAACTTACCGCCGGAAATTGATTTTTAAATTGTTTTATAGCGTCTGTAAACAATTAATTCCTGAATGTGAAAATGAAAGTTGTAATCAGCATCCATTGGCTATCACGTGACCAATTTGAAACGGATTATTTCATTGGTTGATTAAAATAAAAAGTATTGCTGGGTCACAGAATCGTCCAATCAAACGATGTCTTACAACCGTTGCCGAGTATGTATCATGGCTTCAAAAAATATTTTGTCGGAAGAGAAATAAAAAGAAATGAATGTTTGCTATAATTGATTGGTTTTGGAACAATTTCCAGCGGTAAGTTGTTTATTTTTTGTTTTATCGATTTATTGCGGGTTGGTATAATGACATGGTCTGGAATTGCGTTTTTACACGTAGAAAATTGAGTGTTGATAGGTTGCACGGTTGTGTCCGACCTAGCAAAAATACGATGTTTCATCCGAAATATCAGTTTGTTGTTCAAAAACGGTTTAAGTGGGAACAGTAATGTTATTGTCAACGTCTAGTGATGTCATTTAGCTGCAATTTGATATATAGCTTTATATAATTTACGCAAGAATGACTTTACAATTTTGACTTATACTGGACTAGGGGCATTCGCCCGATTTGGCGAGTTCAACCCCTTGTCTATTATATATACAATATATATATTTTTTTTAAAAATTACTTTTTTACACTATCCCAACACTGTGCCGGGTCCCTGTGCGTTAAATCGGATATTATGACACTTTGCCTGAAAACCAGTCATGTTTTTTGTTATGATAACGATGCTTCTTGATGGCGATTCTCACTTTGATATATTTTAATTGAATATTCGGCCAAAAAAACCGAAAAAGTAGAAAAATCTTTGCAAACGGTAAACTCTTTTTGTCAATCATTATAGTACCAGCACTGTAGGCCTATGGATTGAATTCCTTATTTATAAACACTTATATTATGGCACTTTCCGTTCTTAATATCGATGTGTTTTATCATGATAACCTTGCTTTTTGATGAGGGATCTCATATGAATTCATTTTCATTAAATTTTTCACACATAAACTTGGTCAGTAGATTTTTTTGCGGACGTACATAATAGAAAGTCAGGCGCCTAAGCCCCGCCCCCTTTTCAAAACTAGGTGCGTTGTAAAGCGCGTAGCAAGTAGATTCACTGATATTTGTGTGTCCAGGTGAGTGAGAAAAATAATCAACCATTGGGTTAGATAGAGGATAGAGAAATCCCAACCCTCGGGCAATCGGTTCCATCGGGTACTCGCCAAGGCTCGTTCCCGATGGAACCGATCACCCTCGGGTTGGGATTTCCCTATCCTCTATCAAACCCAATGATAGATTCTATTAATCACATATAGAATTATGTCGATTAAAACAGAACATATTTTGGTAATCCGGTTTAAAATGAGATGTCCTATTCGCTACATGTTAACGGATATGATAATAGGATTGTTCATATGTGTGTCAAGTGAAACAAAACAACCGTTAGCCGTTAGGCCATATTTCGAGAATCTGCATATTTTACTTCTTTGCAAATTTAATAACTGTAAACAAATATGTTGATATATTAGACCAGTTTTGTGTGTGAGAGTAACTTTTATATATAATTTAAGTTTCAAATGTTTCTTACTTCATGGTTTTCCAACTCTACTGAAAAGTTGTATTCATTTTTAGAAACCGCGTTCTTTCTTTATTTTAGACATTTTATGTATAAAACAATCGGTAAACGGCAAACCTTGCCGGCAAACAGGCTGTAAATAGTGTTTGAAATGGTTGAGTTATATCAAAATGTTTATATGAATATAATGTTTGGCAATATTGACCTGCGATATTTGCGAAACCTTTTGTATGCCAACCACCCATGCATTGTACGACAGTACAAACTTAAAATAGCATATGCATCTATATATCAATGTTATGAATTTTTTAAAGAAAAGACACAAGATATTAAAGAGGTGATGAATCTACTAATGCAGGATATTATTTAAAAATAGATAAAGAGGAAAGAAAAATACTTTGTTGAGGATACAAACTTGCAACGTTGCGATTGCTTTGCAATGCCATACTACCACTAGGCTATCAGGACCTTCGTGTAACATTACGTATCGACAACATTTCTATCATTAAATATCAATAAGTCAATCGTAATAATTACGAAAAATAGCGAAAATGCTTCCGAAAATTAATGAGTCTCATATCAATATTTCCAAACAATAGTTTTACTATTTTTATTAAAACGTTACTGTTTCAATGTACTTCACATATCTTCTGTTTAATTTAATTAGAAAAATTCACCCTGTATTTATACCTGTAATACATAGATAATACATAGATTGCTTTCTGATGCTGTCAATACATGTTTAACACGCACTGACACCTCAACGCGTACAGCCAACCCCACCAATCCTTTCTTTAAACTTAAGAGTTATGCTGAATGTTATACAAACTTTTTCAGCTCTTTTATCGTTGACAAAACTATATTGCTTTCATTGTGATAGATAAAACACGATTTATCATGTAATGGTTGTCAGCAACAATAAATGTTTTAAATGGAAATATGGATTTATTATTATTATTATTATTATTATTATTATTATTATTATTATTATTATAGCATTTTTAGCAGTGATTGTTCATATTACAATAATTTAGAAATTTTTGCAGCATTATTGAGAAAATGTTGTTAAAAATGTATACATTTATGGAGATTATACACATCATTTTAATTAGCATTTTGAGAGCTGTCCTACTCAACAAGCGTCGGCGACCTCGTCAAGATTTTTTGTTTACGTTTGCACGCTGTTTCACTATAACGTCCTTATTTCTTAAGGTATTTACTCCAAACTTCAAAGACATGTTTCTTATCATCAACACATCATATGTGACAAGGTTGACAACTCTATGACAAAAATTATCAGATTTACTCCCATTGAACTAAGATTTTTTTAACTTCTTGATTTCTTAATGAATTTACTTCACACTTCATATATATGTGTCTTATTATCACTCAAATCCTTTGGCAGAATGTTCAATACTCTAACTTGACTATTTCCAGAATCCCGCTTTTAAAATTAACTTTTTTTTTACTAGAAACTATTATTGTTACTCAAACTTCTTTATTTCTGATAGCATTTATTTTAAACTCCAACATCATCATATTTTGACAAGGATTATAAATCTTGCGTCAATATACGTCTTTTTCATATTATACGAATAAATATAATTTAAAAAAAATCATATTGTCTGTACAGCTGTATAGATTTCATCATTCATTTTGTTTTCATTTTTCAAAATTTTCATATCCACGTGTGACAAGATTTTATTCAAAAAGTTATACTTGAAATCGTGTCATCTATTGATATTTTTGGCCTTTCTTTTCTCGTTTCAAAAGCTGTTTTTATATGTATCAATCACATATATCTTAGTGTTGTCTCTGTAAGAAAGAAAGGATGGCATTTAAACATTTCCAGGGTACAACATTTTGTTACCATAAGCTTCTAGAAAACCAGGTTGAAAAGCGCTTAGAATCCTAAAACAGTAATTGATGTGAAGGTGTTATAAAGTTGGATTCCAACTACAATAGCTTATAATCATTGCATAATATTGCTCTAGAAGTATAACATATATAATCTTTATAAACAATTTCAAGAAATAATACAGGTTTTAACTTTTATATCTTAGATTTAAGTTTATCTTAAAGTTTAATTATATTAAACATGTATTGTTTTATAGACATTTAATTCTTATCATGCACTAGTTTAATGTTTACATAATAACAGTAAATTTGAATGGCCTAAGACTTATTTTATATAGTTATACAGTTACAATACATAGAAAATGGTTCTCTTTTCACTCACACTGGCATTTAAACTTGGTGAAGAACTAGTTGTAGTTTTAGAATATATAAAATTATGTTTATAATTATGTTTAGTATCTAGTAGTATTTTGATTCTTTTAATGACTTTGTTATACTTATAATCATTATATTCATCTTTTGTAGAAAATGTTAATATTGTTTTATGTTAAACTTTTCTATGTATCATAATCTATTTCTAGAATAGTTATGTAAAGAACTGATAAGCCTAAAGAATTTGTGTTTAAATTCTGGTTTGTCGTTTGCAGACCAATCAGATTAGTTGTTACATACAGTGCCATCTGTATGTAGATGTTAGCTCCCTCTGAGATTAAGAAGTTCATTTAACCAGGCATCTCAAGGAGTTGTGACATTCTACTGCTAATCTTTGAAGAAGTAATATCTCTAAAGCTTCTCTAAGGTTAAGTTATTAATTATTGAATTCATTTAGGCCCTTTGGCTATAAGTACACCTTAAAGATTTTTTGATAAATATATAAGTAATTTTGACAATGTATTTATTTTATACATAATTAATTAAGATTCAGTAATATATTTTCTTTGTTTTAAGGGGCAGAGCCATCTTGAAGTATTAGGTTTTTATTTTTGATGATATAGTTTAAAACAGAGCTTGCTCCTATTTAGATTCATTAGTTTAATAGCAAACAATCGTTAAGGTTTTTTATCATATTATTAGTTATTACATTTTTAGCAACTTTCAACTTCCTTAAATCTTTTTCAACTAGTTTATTCAGATTTTCATATTTTTGGTTAAACAAAAACAGTTTATATTAAAATGATTATTGTAAGCTTGTTTAGCTTTTACTTTCTTTTAGTTAAGTGTAAATAAATACTTAGTTCATTAAAAGTTTTGTTGATTTCAATTTATTCGACATTTGTGTTTTATTCCCATTTGCATTCAAAGTGTGGTGTAATCCTGACGATTAGATTTATCCCCATAAAGAGAACTCATGAGCAATCTAAGAAAAAATTAAATATTAGTTATTATTATTTATATATATCAAGAGCCTTTGAAATTTCAACACCACAACAATGGTGCCTAAAATGGGTTCGAGGCCTGCTATTATTTTTACAAACACATTTTAATAAACTTTTAAACACCACAAAAACGAATATGTGTGTGGCACACAATTATATTTAAATAAATTTGTATTACAAATGACTATCTTGCAATAAAACATTTTATTTTATTTATATTTACATGTACTTTCTTAGGTCATTTTGACTAAGAAAACATTTTGATTACATAAGGAATTATTTTGCATTTGTATCACCAAATATAGCATCATTTCCATATATTAACTATTACTGTTTTTGTTCAATAAGACATATTTAAGGGTATAGCTACAAACAAATCATGGCAAAGATTTTATTGTAAAATACTACATTTTTTGATTTTCTAACAAATAGATGGTATATTATACTCGTATGTTTTGATATTATGATTAATATACCAACGGTTTAGTATATTTTAATAAAATAAAACATTACATAATTCAAATGGATATGCATATAAAAAGTGTTATCCAAGATACATTGTTTGCCAGTGTGTTTGTGTGGAAATTCAATATCTTACAATCCTGCCTGTAAAAAAGTCACCATGAATTTTTTTTTTTGTAAACGTCGGCCGAATTATATTTCGATTAAATAAACGCTGGGTTGGCAGGGTGATTGTCGTACAAACAACTGGGGCTAGAGAGAGGGAAATCCATAACAAAATAACCACTATCATATTAGCATCCACCATACTCTCTGTTAATGAAGAAACAACTGTCATATATATTTTGCAAGGAATGGCATTGAATAGAGAATTGGTTGAAGATACCTGAGGCGTCAGGTCTGACCAGCTTGTTTCAATAACACGACTCTTATTAAATCAAACCTGCATGTTGCTGCTCTCTTACCCGTTGAAGATCACGTACGCTACCTCTTGGTCAGTATCATAGAACGCAAATTTGACCAGCCTAATACCAGATACCAATACCTAATCGCAGACTTTCAGGAATCTCTGGTGCCAATGGAGATAATGACATTTCTGACTTCTAGAGAACCGCAAGTGTACATTTCTTGGGTCTGCGACTGATTCTTTTAGACTCGCAGACTTTCATGATGTTTAGTGTCATTGCAGATCATGACATTTTATTTACTTTCAAGGACCCCTAAGTCATAAGCAGAGCATTTTTACTCTAAATTGTCACTATCTGCATTAGCACAAAAAATTCCTGAAAGTCTGCGAGTGACCAATAATCAGTCGCAGACCAACGAAATAGACTCATGATGGTCAAAAATGTCAAAATTGTAATTATCTCTATTGGCACCAAAAATCCCTGAAAGTCTGTGACTGTCCAAGAATAAGTCGCAGACCAAAAAAATGGACCATTGATGGGCCCTAGAAGTAAAAAATGTCATTATCTGCCTTGACATAAAAAAAAAATCCTGAAAGTCTGTGAGTGCCTCAGAATCCGTCGCAGACCAAAAAAATGGATTTAGGAAGTCCCAATAAGTCAGAAATATCATTTCCTACATTGACACCGAAATTCCTGAAAGTCTGCGATTGACTCAGAATCAGTCGCAGACCAACGAAATAGACTCAGGAGGGTCCTTTTGAAGTACAAATGTCATTATCTCCATTGGCACCAAAAATTTCTGAAAGTCTGCGAGTGTTCTTGAAACATTCGCAAACCAACGAAATGGACTCTGGATGGTCCAAAAAATTCACAAATGTCATTATCTGCATTAACACCAAAAATCCTGAAAGTCTGCAATCGTCCTAGAATCAGTCGGGGACCAAAGAAATAGACACTTGAGGGTCCCGTAGAAGTCAAAAATGTCATTATCTGCACTGGCACTAAATATTTCAGAAAGTCTACGAGTGCTAAAAAAATCAGTTGCAGACCAACGAAATTTATACTTTATTTAAGAATGCCCTGCTACTTTGCCTAGACAGCTCAGCATGCCGGCAGAACATGTTTACACTAATTTTCAGAATGCTTTCCTGGATTGCCTAGCCAGCTGAACATTTTTAACACTATATTTAGGAATGCCCTGCTAGATTGCTTAGCCAGCTGAGCATACCAGCAGAGCATTTTTTCGCACTATATTTTGGAACGCTCCGCTACATTGCTTAGCCAGCTGAGCTTTCCAGCATTTTTACACTATATTTAGGAATGCTCTGCTGGATTGCCTAGCCAGCTGAGCATTTTTAACACTATATTTAGGAATGCCCTTCTAGATTGCCTAGCCAGCTGAGCAATTCAGCAGAGCATTTTTTGCACTATATTATGGAATGCCCCGCTAGATTGCTTAGCCAGCTGAGCATACCAGCAGATCATTTTTACGCTATATTTTTGAATTCCCGCTAGATTGCCTAGCCAGCTGAGCATACCAGCAGAGCATTTTCACACTACATTTAGGAATGGCCTGCTAGATTGCTTAGCCAGCTGAGCATACCAGCAAAGCATTTCTACACGTTATTTTGGAATACTCTGCTAGATTGCTTACCCAGCTGAGCATAACAGCAGATCATTGATTTCCCTATACAAATCGTAATGCCTTTTTGCTTAACTAACTGTTAACTGCTTACTTCTCACATACGAAAAAAAGGTTTCCATGCTTTGAAATACTTATCTTTAATCTCTGAACTTTTTGAAGTTCGCCAAGAAACACGGAATTAGGTTGAAATCTGAGGTACTTACCGGTGTCTGAGCTACGGCTCTGTCAGGCTTGTTTCGACGACCAATTAAGAACTTTTTTAGTTTTGGTAAAAGGCAAATGTCGCATGGTAAAACCGCCATGTACACGTTTTCCCGTCGGCTATTCCATCACAAGTGAAAAATATGCAATAAAGAAATTCCTTTGTGTTACGGCATTTGGTAACTGCGGACTGCGGGCCTTCTTTTGTGTTTTATAAGCCATGTTTCGTGACACCATGATTTGTAACAATATTGACTTTGTTGTTTGGAAACATTTTAAGCTTTTGCTTAACGGTTTGTACTCTTATACTGTTTGGTTATTAAGGGATCTACTAACGTATCTTATAAGACCGTTCGTAGGTGGAGAAAAAAATGAGTGGCACAAAGTCCGTCAAAGATGTAGCAAAATCTATCAAACATATGACTGCAACTATAAGAGTCAGCCAATTTAGTACAATCAAGGTTTACCGAATGATGGAAATTTATGTTAGCTTTTAGATTTTAGACAAGCTCCAATTTCTCCATTTCCAAATTACTTTTACAAAGTGGTCAATGACCTGCTTTATCAAAATTGTGATTATTTTAAGATATATTTTGCTTAAGGTTTGTGTTTATACCCGGAGGAGTGGTATTGAATGGAACTATCCATGTGTATCAGCATCCACGCGTAATCGCAAAACAAACCTACTAGTACAGTAGTATTTAGTGATCTACCAATTCGTTTAAATTTTGCCACCATTATCGCATTGTTATTCGCTCGATGTGATTAGCTTATCGCATGTTCTAAACCCATTAAGACAAAATTGTTAAACACAAATTTGCGCTTTCCTTTCTTAGGCTACTGTGCCTTTATAATGCTATGTGTATAGGAAACTTAGAGGAAATATTGTTTTGTAAAGTTTCATCTTTGCTTACTTGACTGTATCTTATGATTGTTCGGTAAACTTTGGGCAGGATTTATGAAGAACAGAAAGGTTATTGGTTTGATGAGATAAAAATTTCTGACTAAGCTGTGCTCTTGTGTTCGAGGAAAACGGACAAAGTCCATGAAGAAATTTTCTCTGAAATTTCTAGTGAACGTACCTTCTTAAACAGGTATCGGTATAACGTCTGTTGTATAAGACTTTCAAATTTAATAAATACTTTCAAACCTATTGCAAAACGTTACTATGTATAATATTTAAGAATAAAGCGTAATCACCAGTTGAAAACGTATGTTTCGCCTCTTTGTTTTTGTCACATTGCCAAAATTGAAATAAGATTGGCCAAAGTACAGCCCCTTTTCAACCCAGTATTTATCATAAAGTACAAGGAATTTTCAATGCAAACGACCATGACTTTATCTTATAGTGCCAAAATCTATACCACAATCCTCATCTTTATTTTATATCTTTTTTTCTACAATCATATGCACCGCATCCATTTACACCACTATTACTGGCATGTGCCTTAAAGAGAATAAAATAAGCGATGATAAGATAACAATCAATTTAAAGAGGAAACATCTCACATCGTTACTTAACAGTAATGTTTCCTCAATTTTGGGAAGTCTACATTGAGTATAGAAACCTGTATAAAGAGTTTATTATTATGCTTTTTCTCTAGTTAGGTCAACATTTTTATTGCCCTTTATAGTAATGTTTCCGTCATTTTGCTCAAGTCTTAACTGTGTGTATTAACCTGTACAAAGAGTGTATTACATACTTTTTCTCCACTTTAGTCAACATACAATTGTACTGTATTAAGAAATTTGAATTTACAACATATCAGTACCATTATCGTTTTCGTTGAAAATGCAGACAGACACTTTCAATATCACTCAACTTAAAAGTAAGTATTATTTAATTATCTTATTGTTCAGTGATGAAAACCTCCTGACCTTTGCAGTAAGACAATCTATACATAAGACTATTATTCAAAGTACTTGTAAAATCTTAGTGAACTCAGACCCATTCATAAAACACATTGAAATCTGCTTGGAATCGATTTTATTTTTCAAAAATATACTTAGGTTATCAATTTCTTATATGTTAACAAATATATAAAAATACACAAGACATTGTGTTTTCTCTTCACAAATTAGTTAAAAAATGATAATTTACAAACAATTACACTCTTGTTAACATTGGAAAAAACCAACATATATAAGTAATAAAATGATCAAGTGCTATTTAAAGCATTTAATGGGAATAGTATCATAAATTGACACATAGATTTAAAATCTAATCAGGATAACAAGTCAATATGATTAACGCGAAAACCTATTGCAAATAGATCTAAAGCCAGTAGGAAAAGATAAGCAAAGCAAATGATATTATTTTTATGGACAAACTTCCGTGTTTACTTAATTAAGCAAGAAACATTGCCAAATCAAACATGAGGCTAGATTAAATAAGAATATCAAATTAATTTGTTTACAAAAGAACTAGTAAATAACGAAAAGTTTCTTTATATCTTGCTTTTTCTACGGTTTAATGACATGAACCATTATGTTATATGTGTTTTTGGAGGGTGTAACCATGTCAAGTGGATAAGGTTTTATTTAAATGCCGTGCCTAGTTTCGATAAATACCCAGTTAGATATTTTTCATATATATGTTTCATATACAGTCACATTACTAGTACATAAAGAGGGCACAAAGCACATAAAGGGACAGAATTCGAATGCTTACTTTTCTTTTTGGTAGAGATTTGATTGTAAGAAAAACAATCATTTTTATAAAAGTTGGAAAATGCATTATTGCATCATTATTTTTCAATATTTCATTAATAAGAATATAATTATATTTGTTAATAAACTGTACAATGATAACAATGAAATGGCAAAAAAAATCATTTTTTTTTTTTTTTTTTTTTTTTTTTTTTTTTTTGAATCTTCACTTTTTTTTTGGTTTCTTCACTATTTAATAAGATTAATATTATTTTTTCTCTTTATGAGGTCTTTCTAACTCCACCAGTAAAGCTTGAAAGCCACCCCGTATGACCTATACTATGTTGGTGTGGCGTAAAACCCAACGAAAAAATCTCTTTTTATCAAAGAGTTGTTCAAACAGTCCAGCGTAACAACCACTTCAGCTGATATCTAGGTATATCAGTTTGTACACTGAATCAATCTTATTTAACAACTAGTCCTTATCAAACAAAGTCAAAGAGTCATTACATGTATTACATACCAAGAGAAGTTTAATCTACATATACGTAATATATATCTTTATCAAACATCTATGTGTTTTACATACTTACGTGAAGCCAATCCCCAAAAATCAACATTAAACAAAATTAATCAGAAGTGAATTTGAATGAATTTGTTTTTTATCGAACGTATGTAAATCGTTATACCCATTTTTAAATCATACGTACCTTCTCTCTCGTGCCACAAATCCGCATTCCCACTTTAAAGGGACTCCATAATGGTTTGTTTTTACAATAAGGGACAAAAAAACTTTTCAAGACTTTTTAATAAATAGATAAAGCGTTGCAGCGCTTTTCACTCAAGTATAATTTTTTATCTTAACTGTACCGATTAAAGCGGAAAGTATTCCAGATTTTATAATTTAAGGCTCCATGTATTAGACCTAAAAAGAGTCCTTTTAAGTAAAAAAAGTTCCTTCGATTTGGATGCCCTTTAGTTTATTTAAATATTTTTCAAAAATGGTTTTGTCGAATCTTTAATTAAATCCGAATTTTACTATTATAACTACAACGACAGTGCAGTGATAACATACCCAAGAATTCAAAGTGTTTTTTTTTTATATCTCGGACGGGGTTTGGGAGTGCGGGAATCATAATGTAATTAAATAAATTGAAATAATTTTATTTCCTGTTTTTAAAACTGATACAACAATAGAATTGGTTAAATATGCAAAATTTCGTTATCTCTTAATTTATACGCTTTGTACTTTTCAACTTTTAATAAATTGAAACCTTAACTTTGCCGAGATGTAGATATAAAACTTGAATTCAATAAATTGGTAAATTTCGAAGCATGTGTGACAAAAAAATAATCTTAAGCACGTGCAAGCTGATAGAAATATGTCGTCACAATAGTTACGCCATAATGTACGTCAAAATAACTATAATTGTGTCTGTGAAGCCGATCTATTGGAGAAAGAAAACATGTATTTTATTATCTTTTATAATTGAACGCTAATACATCATAATATACGTCACAATATTTATTTGTCCTTATGGCCGATATTGCAGAAAGAAAACATGTATCAAAATATCTCATACATGTATAACTGAACACTAATCTTGAGTGACAATTTGTCATAGAAACAAACACGCGCTTATTTCATTGATAAAAAGCCCGTTTGTGTATTATTGACAAGTATATATCCATTTTGACAGGTATGCTCGCAATTGTAGATACCATTTCATCAAAATATTTACATAAACCGCTACCCGTTTGTAAACTGATAGATTATGCTATCATCTTAATGAGATATTCAAGCCAGTTTTGGAATTTTTAGTGTTAGATAACATTAACAATTGCAGAGGGTGTCACTTTATTATCTCTATAACAAATCATGACATTGTTTGAAAAAAATGCCGGATTGTTAATTTTACGTCTAATGAACTCTTAAAAGGATTGTGGTTATTTATTTCCCTAGATAACGGTTTGGATTTTGTGGTTTAAATTTTCAAAAATTCCACGATTTCGAAAAAATCTATTTCTGTGTAAATAAAATGTATTTAGATTTCACGGTGTAGGGTTTCATGTTGATCTATAAACCGGTTACTGACTAATCCCAGATTAAATTACCTTGTTTTATTGCCCCTTACCGCTGTGGGTTCGAATTCCGATAAGGACTTTGAATTCTTTCATGTAAGGAAGCTATCCACTAGCTTACGGAAAAAATGTGGTTCTTCACAGATGCCTGTTCGTGTCTGAAATAATGCATGTAAGTACACACGAGGCCTTCCTTCACCAGTAAAGCTGGAAAGTCGCCTAATGTGCTATACTGTGTTGGTGCGATGTAAAACTTAGTCAAACAAATATTGTTTTATTGTATTAGACTCAATAGAATGATGTTTTTTTATCTTAAGACTTTCGGGTGCATGTTTATAATGAAAAGTCATTTACTAATTATTTCAAACTTATATTGCTTCACCATTTGGTTTTTGTACTCAATTCTGTAAAACATTTCTTATACTTTTGTCATTTTAAGGTATTTTTTTCATAGACATTATTGATTTTATTAAAGCAGGAAAAAAACAACCGGATTAAAACAAAAATCCTTGGTACATTGACTTGAATGGAAGTAAGCTACATGAAAATCTTACAAATCATTACCTTGAAATGCAAAATAACTTCCCTTAATATTATCAAAAGAAAATATTTCAAGGGCAGTTAACTCAAAAAAGAGATCGGTGTCCTACATACGTTTTGCTAAAAATATTGTTTGTATTATATTCTAAGCTTATACTTAATAAAAAGAATTTTTACGAAACAGTTTTCATTTAAGCTGTCTGTTAAATAAATGAAAATTGTGACCCAAAAATATCATTTTTTATTTAATAAATGTTTCCAACTCACTTTCTTTAATATGTTTCAGGGAAAAAAAACGTACATTTATTAAATGCTTAATATAAACTTTGATGATTGACGGAAAACTAGACAACGCCCTATAAGATTTTTCATTCAGGGTTTGTATTCAATCTTTTTGATGAATTTTCATGTTTACTTTACTTATCTTATCAGCATTATTCAAATATGTCCAGTCGTGTAATGAATTGACCGACGGATTATTTATCAGCGCCAAATTTGATGAAATTTGTAATTCATAGGGTATAGAACTGATTGCCTTTTTGTATAATCTTTTGAATACATTATAGAAGCGTCGTGTTTAACTTAAAGGGGGTTTTAGTGTGAAATTTTAAATCTAGCAACCGTTCGTGATTTCGTGAATAGATAAGTTCACATTTTGTGATGTTCGGTGATTTATGAACGTAAAAATGGAAAGATCGGTCAATGTTGAAATAGCGTTATCAACAGACGAATTAACCCAGTGATTCACAAAGATGGTCCCTTTCTTACGAAAGACCATTGGGGCACATTTCATTTTCATAAATTCACGATTTGATCTTCGTGAATTGGCAATTTTAACTTCGTCAATTCACGTTTTCTACATACGGAATTTACGAATTCACGATTTTAACATCACAAATTCACTATTTCATCTTCATGAACTTAAGATTTCATCTTCACGAAGTTGAAGTCGCGAATTCACGAAGTTGAAGCCGTGAATTCAAGAAGTTCAAAATTGTGAAGTTCAAAACGTGAATTCATGAAGGTAAATTCATGAAGCTGAAATTGTAAACTGGTGATGTTCAAATTGTGAATTCGTGAAGTTAAAGTCTTGAATTCATGAAGATGAACCCAAGAATTCAAGAAGTTGAATGCCACCACCGGTCTTTCGTACTTTCTAACCTAGTTCAATTATCCTTTTGTAGCAATTGTTAAGTGATATTTCTTTTCAGCTCTTAAGCTTGATAAATTCTCTATAAAAATGCATAGCTAGGGTGAAAATCACGAACGCTCATGGTGCATATCTTTGTTTCTAAGTCTTAAGAAAAAGAGATTTAATGCATGTACATCGTCCGAAAATTATTAATTAATTCTATCGTAAACCGGTATTTAAATACATGTAATAAATATGCGTCATAAATAGGCCTTTAATCTGTTTTACTGGACTTCTAAGCAGAACAAACAGTTCAAGAAAATGGTCAATTTGAATGAAGCAAAATTGATTGCTGCAAGTTATTATTTAGTGATACATGTAAGCGGATCATAAGAAGTTCAACTTAATGAATATGGTCACAAATTGCATAAAAATGCTGTAAAATATTTAAGAGAAAAAAAAAGCACAATAATTTTACCTCTTAAAACGTAGACGTCTGTGTTATTCTGGTGTTTGGTTTATAAAGGCTAAGGTATTTCAGAGGTGGCCTCAAGATGCTGTAGGAGAGGAAAAACATAATAATTTCCCTACTTAAACCCAAAACGTCAGTGTCCCGATGTTGCATAGCCGTGAAAGGCTCAAGAGTTGGAGAGGTGGCCTAAATAAGAACAAAAATATGCTGGTTGGGAGAAACAAAAAACAAATATATATATATATATATATTTCCCTGCTTCATCCTAAACGTCTTAGTCCCTCTGATTTATAGTTCTGAAAGGTTTATGTGCTTGAGAGGTGGCCTACGGATGTCATTTAAAATAGCTAAGAAAAAAAAACACATCAATTTTGCCGCTCAAACCTAGACTGATGCGTCTTCCTATCATATGGCTTGGAAAGTCTACTGTGTCGGAGAGGTGGTCGTGTTTTCAAGGTTTCTGCTACCAGGGGTTATGGGTAAGTGTCCCACTCAGGTCACGACCATGTTTCTCATATGTCACCAGCACCATTATGTTTCAGAAAGACAACACGTTCTTCAAATATAGTTAAAGTGGCCTTCAGTTTTTTTAAGGTCACTAAATTGTTTCATATAATTGTCAAATAAAAAGAATTTAGGTTGAAAATGAAATTTACCGATGATAAAATACATAAACAATCCTCTTATCTACCTGTCCACTCTGTATATTTAAATTAGTGAAGCGGGCGATCTTCTATTTTTAGAAACGAACGTCACTTACGAGTTATAAATAGCTCTCGGGAAGCTGTTATGAAGAAGGCTAAACCGAGATATGCTGCACTTCTCCAATATAAATATACTAAACGTATTCTCCATTAGAAAATAAAAGCTGAGGGCCGCTTTAAAAATTTCATCAAAATTGAGCTACAATAAATATGTTTAAACTTCAGTTTGATAAGTCAATCCTTGTATAAAATATGGGTGTATCATTCGGGAGTGTTAAGAGCACTCAATCATTAGATATGAGTATAAAGTACTTGTTAACACTTGAACTTGTGTCAATTGCAATATTTATTGATAAAAGGTATTTTATGATAATAAATATCTTTCCTTTTCCCCTATTATAAAGAATGAGTTATTTGCATTATTTTTCAATAAAAATATTCGCATTTTCCCTAACAGTAAGAATTATTTTTCAAGAATTCCCTAAAATGATTTAGTCGCATTTTTTCCTCTTATTTAAAAAAGAATTGTTCGCATATATTTCCCTGAAAAAGAAAAGTTCGCACTATTTTACCTTCAAAAATGAAAGTTTATCATTTTATTTTCGTCAAAAATTAATTACTCGCAATTTAACAATCAAAATCTACCTATATTCAGCTTACTTTTACAGAAAAAATCTTTTTCTCAAAAGAAGAAAATCTTCAAAATCGTAAAGTCTATATTTTCATGGGACGAATCAACAAACAGCCATTACCAATATTTTTTTTTTTTTGAAAAAAAAATTTAAGAAACGAAATAATTTCCTTCTTGACATTGAAATAATTTCCTTTACGTCACAAGGTGTTGACATCGTGTCACAGTACGAGGAATTTGTTTGTTTGTCTTTTGTTCAGGAAGAAAAAAATATATAATTTCCATACAAAAAAAGGTTAAACTCATTTCAATTTCTTAATTTCCGCCCTGGAAATGCAATATGAATGTATAATATCAAAGTCACTATAGATACATATGTCTGATAAAATCAATGCACAAAAAAATATTTTAAAGGCAATAAAAACGTGCATAAATATGCATAAGTCACTCGTTATAAGAAATATGTATAAGTCAAACGATGTTAGAAATATGTATAAGTCCCTAAATATATAAGATATGTCACTTAATAGAAGAAATATGAGAACAATACTCAGTATAGGTACTTGTGCATAACATACGCAATGCACAAAAATAAGTTAAAGACAATAAGTAAAAAATAAAGAAATGTGAAAAGCACATAACTAAATCATATATGTGCATATATCACTAAATATAAGAAATTTGCATAATACATCCAGCATAAAAATATACATAAGTCACTTAATAATCATACATGTGCACAGTGTTGTTCGAGAATATATCCCAGGTTCAGGATATAGATATTTTTAAACAGTTATTTCAATGATATCATAGCCTGATAAAAATGACTATCCTTGTTTGATAGTAGTAAATAACTTGTAAGGTGTAAATAAAAAATAACTTGTGAGTTAACGACATATTTGTACTAAGCCGCGGAAATAAAACACAAAGGAGGGTTTTATTGCCATATAAATTATCATAAAATGTACTAGACTTGGTTCAGGGATGATTTTAGGGTATTTATTCAAATTACAAATTTGTCATTTCAACACTTTAATGTGGGCACGTTGATTGTTTTACAACACGCGAAATATCAAAAAAATGTTCAGTACTTTCAGTAGAAATTTTGTTATTTAAACAATATGATTTTCTTCCTTGTTGAACTTTTACCATTATGTTCTAGTAAAGTGCGGAATAATATATTAAGAAAAAGCACACGGTATTTATGACGTCATAGCATTATAAAGTGACCTCACAGTCGGTCCTTAACATGGAACGGACCTATTTCTTCGTCTTTGATTCGTTAAATGTTTACTGACTAGCTGTTCGGCCACAAGATTTAAGAGCGTTTATTAGATTGGTTAGTTACATAGTCTTTCCCTTATTTGTTTAGATACGGTATTAAGTAGCACTGTTTGATGATAAATTTTAACATCTATTGTAAATCAAGTCTTTAATGATGTTAGGATAAATAAGTGAAATAATTGAAATTGAGACTCAACCCAGTCTGCGTACTTTGGTCGTAAAAAAACGCCCTTTAAAACATATAATAAACAAATATAACGACGTAATATTATTTTATCATCAATATATTTTTTTAATTTATTGTGTAAACTGGGCGTTATGGCATTCAGGTCAAGAAGTCTGGCTTTCAATTTAAGAATTGTGGGTTCGAGTTATGATCGGGCCATGATTCCTTATATGTTTCATGTACCGTTTGGTTCAAAGAAGCAGACTGGTATATGCTACAAGTATATGATTCAGCAAGCAAATTTGAACAGAAGCTGTTTACAGGGAATTTGAAGAAACTTTAAGCAAAGTTAAGCCTCCATATCATTTATATCAAATATAAAGATTCTCATAAAACAGTGGTCATTTTGGCACCAAATCATAATTGGTAATGTAAACGACATAACATCTCATGCAAAAGAAAAATTATATGATTTAATATAAATATTACATTATATTCGCCGCAAACTTATAATACTGTAGTATTAAAATTGCGTTCAAAAAACCATCAGGATGTACAAACGATGCTGTTTAGTTACAATGTTACTTAAAATAGGTATTACGGACGTCTTTTAAACTATTTTTCCAATCGTCATCAAATGTATTCCAATTTAATAATTCCAAAATAAGTAACGTACGGACCTGGAGTGGTAGATAAAAATATAACACAAATTACGCAACTTTTATTACTCACGACCTCAACTATTTCAATAAACAAATATTAGTCAAATTTTCAGTAAATATAAATACTTAACCTAGGTTTACGAAATCTAAATCGAACGTACGGAAGCGCACGATAAGAGTACGTAATCTCGACCAGTAGATGATAACGACAAGGGCGTTGTCAAAGTCGTTAAAATCCTGCCGAACCCTAATAGTGTTAAGCCATAAAAGAATCGATCGTTTCGAATAATTTTTATTAGATTAAAATTGTTTGGTCAGTTTGGGTTTTAGACATTTTAAAATAAAAGGATTATTTTTTTCGATACATAAAGGATAACTTCACACTTTATAAGGTATATATAATTATTATTTTCATTTTTTTCTGTATAAAATGTGTAATTATGGTTATTAATTGTGTAAAGTCTTTCTGAATAGTAACATCATTTGACCGTTGTAAGTTCCTTTTTTTGAGCATTGGAATAATAACTGTTAAAATAACTTTCCACGTTAT
Source organism: Ruditapes philippinarum (assembly GCF_026571515.1). Taxonomy (NCBI): domain Eukaryota; kingdom Metazoa; phylum Mollusca; class Bivalvia; order Venerida; family Veneridae; genus Ruditapes; species Ruditapes philippinarum. Next base: position 63,014 of record NW_026866215.1, on the reverse strand, counting down.
TCTTAAATAGTTATGTTAATATGTTAAAAAAAAAGAAATAATTTTAAGAGCATATATAGTCCGCACAACCCGGGAACCTGTCAGCGCTAGTGTACAGTCCCACGTTATCATTCTTTGTAAAAAAAAAAAACTGTAAAAAATATGAATGAAACAAACAATCTGGGACCTTTTTACACCAAAACATGTTATTTTAAAATAAAATTAGCAAAACATTAAAGATATGCATGTACCAATATCATATCAAATGAACGTGTGAATGTCATAGAAATTGATAGAAAAGTTAAAATCGAACTTTTAAATAAATTTAATTGACTCCAAAACACGTTTAATAACACCTCCAGGTATTTTGATGGAAACAAAGATAATTTATTTATTTATTTATTTATTTATTCACTCATTTATTTATTTATTTATTTATCTATTTTTTTATTTTGTTGTAATTGTTGTTTTTGTTTTTAAAATCTACGGACAAAATATAGGAAAATATTTTCATAAAACCGTTTCGTATAAATAAGGAAGAAATAGATTTCCTGAAAAAAAAATCTATGATTTTCGCTAAAATTCATTATTAAATAATTCCAAGTTCTATTCGGTTCTGTCAAACCAAATACTGTTTTGTCACAGAACACTTAAGCTAAAAAATATTCATAAAAATAAATATATTTAGAAAACTGGCGTGGAGAATATTTCGTTCTTTGATTTTTTATTATGATTTTAAAAGAATTCGGATGGGTTAAATTGTTTCAATGCTGAACAAACATGAATACCAATATGTATTATCAGTCAGGTATTGTTCCCTGCGGGTTGGATAGCTACTGGCACAATACCGCCTATAAAACACGGTGGGTAAACGCGTATACTTACTGTCCTCGCGCAAGAAATAGTAGAAGCTGAATAAAAGAGACTCGCAAGAAATAGTACAAAAATCGGAAGTAACAGGTGCCTTTTATTAAACTGTTTATTTATTCATCTATTTTATTTATTTTTAATAAAAATAATTTATTTATTTATCTATTTATTTATTTTATGTAAGAAATATAGTTTGCATTATCATTAATTCGTTTCTAAATCTATTGAAAAGTTTGTCAGTTAGAATTGCCATGTATATATTAAACTATTGTTTGCAATATAACCTTCGCCTGGCGACTCTTTATTGTTACTTAACCTTCAAGCCGTTATATACTGGGTCAAATAATATATCATCATTCTTATAAAGTAGTATAATATGCAGGTATATTTAGAGGAGCATGCCTTCAGATTCATGCATATTTTCATAAATATTTTTAAAAAACAAAATTTCATAAAAGCAAAATTTCGTGAAGTGAACAATTAACACATGGCAAATGGCACTTTAAATCCACGTAAATTACCAAAAGAGGTCAAAAGATGTCAGTAACGTACTCGAAATATGGTGAATACTGCGAAATCTGGCCTTTATCGCACAAAACATGTAAATTAATACTTGAAACTATTTACTTTTTTCTAAAAATCTTAGTGCGCTTTTATTTATTTTTAAATATGTTGGCTTATCCCGAGGAACACAGCTTTAAGGAAGTTCGCGCCATCCCAGAGGAAAAGAAAAGGGTGATTTTAAAATTCAACAACTTTTAATGGTATTTTTATTTGAGAATAATCAATATTACAATGCAAATATTCGTTGAAGATAAAATAAATTAAGTAAGTAAACATTAAGACCTTAAAGTATAGCTCAATGGACCTTAATCGCATAAGGTTGATTTTTTCTTCTTATCGGGATCAAGTACTTTCCATGGTAAGAACCATAATGAAGATATCACAACTGAAGAAAAGAAAAGGTTTATCTAAAAACCGATACCGCTTTCTGTCTACAGATAAAAAAGGTATGGAAGAAAAAGAACTGAAAGCTTGCAAAAAATAACATACGCATTACACAAAATTTCCTTATCGTTCGCTAGACGTTTACTTGATATAGTAGCAAATTAGTCATAGGTCCATAACGATATACTTTTACCCTACTAAATTTGTGGAATGGGTTTGTCCTGCTTTGAATTTGGCACAGTCCATTTAAAATGTAAGGGGTTTGAATACAAAAAAATGCAAGAAATATGAGATCACAATAAGATGGAAAATGGTCAGACTGCACGGACTTGTAGGCTGATCTCCAACTATGCTATGGTCCAAGCCAAACCTTTCGGTACCAGCAGCTTAAGGGTTAACAGCGTCATCTACAAATAAATATGATATCCGGTTAAAACTTTTCTTTAAAGCAACTAATACACAGTCAAACTCCCAAGAAAGACACCCTGGAAAATAGAGAAACATCGTTACCGGCGGATCAATTAGATAACAATATAATAACAATCATTTAAAAAAAAATCTACTTCTTAAGACCACCTTAATAGAACTGAGTAATCCCAAAATAAAGACCACTAGTTTATAAAATCGATGTTTAACCTTTCCTCTAGGTGGCCGTTATTCACAGGCAAATATAAGTACAAAAAAAAACACGTTACAAATAAATGACCTTTACAAAAAAAAGATTTGACTGTATATATGGACTCATACTTATATAAGCTGACCTCAGTAAAGTGGATACAATAAACTGTTTAAGAAGTTAGAATTAATCTTCATAGTAAGACTCGTAAGACGCCATTCATACCTATTCGTATTTTATGGTGAAATAAAATCATCAAGGTAATGGAGAAACTTGAACTGATCTGTCAATCTCTTGCGTAACTGTGATCAGTGTCTGCAAACGTTTGGATATCCTTATGTTTAAGGTAGATGATAATTGATCAATCGCTTGGGGTACTCCGATCATTGATAATTTATCAGGTAGATTCGAATTTTTATCAGTCCTTTGAGTTCAATAGAACGCCCTATTGTTATTTATACTCCTAGTGAGCAACGCCTTAGCACTTATCTGTCGGTTATTCAAATGGAGACCCGCAGTTAATTGTTATGTCAAGTGATGTCAAAGGGGGCTTATCAGTTACTCAGTATCAACAAAGAGCTAAATTCTTCAATTATATAAATATCCAAGGAGAAGCGGGGGGGGGGGGGAGGTAATCAGTTATTCTTTCTCATTGCTGTAGTTCAGTTGAAAATTACATGAGTATCAGTCAATCATTTTAACACAATACTAATCACCTGGACCCGTGTTCACTAAGTTTTAAGGGTAAGGATAAAGATCAGGATCAAAATTAGAAGCTCAAATAGTCTGCATATTTCATCCTCATAGATTAAATATTCATTACTGATAAAAAGTTGACTTAAAAAAGGATGGTTAAGAAATTATTTTAAGGATAAATTACGGTAATTTTTCGATTGATTCAAATACAGATCTTGATTCTTAAGTTGATCCTTATTTTGATCCGATTATTTTTGTATTCGTAATGTTAATCGTCCATGTTATCGATAAAAAGGCTAAATCTGAAATTCAAGTTTCATAAAGCAAAGAAACTAAAACCAGGTTCATTTGAATTGTTCTATGTGAACACGAGACCTTTAATCTTTTACAAAATTCTATACACAACCCCATACACACGATACTGTAACATCATGCGCCATTGTCAAAGAGCAATACACGACGAGGCTATCAAATAAATTTTGGACTTTCATGCCGAAAAATGTTCCCCTTTGCATAGAAATAAGCTCAGCGTTTGGAAAAGGAGTTATTTTCAGTATGATTATGTACAGCGTTTACACAATTGAAACGTATAAAAGCAAAAATAACAACAATCAGGGTGTTTGTGTTTGTATTTTGGTGGGGGAGATGTTGTGGAGGAAGGGGGCCGTTCCAGGAGGGGAGGGTCAATCATTAAAACCATTAAAATATGACAGCTGTAGTGGTAATGTTGAAGAGGCTTACAAATTGCCTATCTATCCTCATATGACACTCGTTCTATTATCAATTACCTAATATTTAATTAATTTATTTTTATTTTATTTATGCAACTTATATAAGTGACAATATTTTATATTTTATAACAAATTTTCTCTCAATCTAAATATCACATCAACTAAATAATGATTTTGAAGTTCTGTATTCTAGCGTAAACAAAAGAAAGCAGACTTGTTTAAACTTTCGTAAATAACTGACAATTTTTACAACTAGATTTCTCTTCAATATTCATGTGCTTACGTGTAAATCAATCGTTGTTCGTTCTCATAATGATTATGTCTTATTGGAAAACAAAATTCAAGTTTCATTTGTTTTTTTTATAAAATCGATATTGATTTTATTTCATGACAAAATTAATGGTAAAGATTTAATCAAAAAGTAAACAATTATCATTCCAGGAATGGAACTTTCACTTCTATCAATCGCCATGGTGGTCACTTGCGTTCTATCATCAACTTCAACAATAGCGCAAACTAACGCTGACAACACAACAATTGCAACAACATTAACAAATTCAACGGACAACACTTCAATGGAAAATCAAACAGTTACAACAACAACAGTGCAAATTGGCAATAGCTCAACAGGCAATTCAACTGAAAATTCAACAATTGCAACAACAGTTTCGACCACGGACAAGACACCAACAGAAAATGCAACAATTTCAACAACAGTAACAACCACTGACAAAACTTCAATAGAAAATGCAACAAATGCAGCAACATTTACTACCACTTACAACACTTCAACAGAAAATGCAACAATTGCAACAACAGTTTCGACAACTGACAACACTTCAACAGAAAATGCAACAATTGCAACAACAGTTGTGACAACTGACAATACTTCAATAGAAAATGCAACAATTGCAACAACAGTGACAACCACCCACAACATTTCAACAGAAAATGCAACAATTTCAACAACAGATACGTCAACTGACAATACTTCAATAGAAAATGCATCAATTTCAACAACAGTTACGACCACTGACAACACTTCAACAGAAAATACAATAATTGCAACAACAGTTACGCCCATCGACAAAACTACAACAGAAAATGCAACAATTGCAGCTACATTTACGACCATTGACATCACTTCAAAAGCAAATGCAACACTTGCAACAACAGTTACGTCCACTTACAATACTTTAACAGAATATGCGTCAATTTCAACAACAGTTATGGCCACTGACAGTACTTTAACAGCAAATGCAACAATTAAAGCAACAGTGACGCCCACGTACAATATTTCAACAAAAAATGCAACAATTTCAACAACAGTGACGCCCACTGACAATATTTCAACAGAAAATGCAACAATTGAAACAACAGTTACGACCACTTACAATACTTCAACAGAAAATGCAACCATGTCAACAACAGTAATGACCACTGACAGTTCTTTAACAGAAAATGCAACAAGTTCTACAAAAGTTACGCCCACTTACAATACTTCAACAGAAAGTGCAACCATTGAAACAACAGTGGCGCCCACTTACAATACTTCAACAGAAAATGCAACCATGTCAACAACGGTAATGACCACTGAGAGTTCTTCAACAGAAAATGCAACAATTTCAACAACAGTAACGCCCACTTACAATACTTCAACAGAAAATGCAACAATTGAAACAACAGTGGCGCCTACTTACAATACTTCAACAGAAAATGCAACCATGTCAACAACAGTAATGACCACTGACAGTTCTTCAACAGAAAATGCAACAAGTTCTACAACAGTTACGCCCACTTACAATACTTCAACAGAAAATGCAACAATTGAAACAACAGTGGCGCCCACTTACAATACTTCAACAGAAAATGCAATCATGTCAACAACAGTAATGACCACTGACAGTTCTTCAACAGAAAATGCAACAAGTTCTACAACAGTTACGCCCACTAACAATACTTCAACAGAAAATGCAACAATTGCAACAACAGTTTCGACAACTGACAACACTTCAACAGAAAATGCAACAATTGCAACAACAGTTGTGACAACTGACAATACTTCAATAGAAAATGCAACAATTGAAACAACAGTGGCGCCCACTTACAATACTTCAACAGAAAATGCAACCATGTCAACAACGGTAATGACCACTGACAGTTCTTCAACAGAAAATGCAACAATTGAAACAACAGTGGCGCCCACTTACAATACTTCAACAGAAAATGCAACCATGTCAACAACAGTAATGACCACTGACAGTTCTGCAACAGAAAATGCAACAAGTTCTACAACAGTTACGCCCACTTACTACACTTCAACAGAAAAAGCAACCATTGAAACAACAGTGGCGCCCACTTACAATACTTCAACAGAAAATGCAACCATGTCAACAACAGTAATGACCACTGAAAGTTCTTCAACAGAAAATGCAACAAGTTCTACAACAGTTACGTCCACTTACAATACTTCAACAGAAAATGCAACAATTGAAACAACAGTGGCGCCCACTTACAATACTTCAACAGAAAATGAAACCATGTCAACAACAGTGATGACCACTGACAGTTCTTCATCAGAAAATGCAACAAGTTCTACAACAGTTACGCCCACTTACAATACTTCAACAGAAAATGCAACAATTGAAACAACAGTGGCGCCCACTTACAATACTTCAACAGAAAATGCAACCATGTCAACAACGGTAATGACCACTGACAGTTCTTCAACAGAAAATGCAACAATTGCAACAACAGTGACGCCCACTTACAATACTTCAACAGAACAGGCAACAATTGAAACAACAGTGGCGCCCACTTACAATACTTTAACAGAAAATGTAACAATTGAAACGACAGTGGCGCCCATTTACAATACTTCAACAGAAAATGCAGCAATTTCAACAACAATGGCGCCCACTTACAATACTTCAACAGAAAATGCAACAATTGAAACAACAGTGGCGCCCATTTACAATACTTCAACAGAAAATACAACCATGTCAACAACAGTAACGACCACTGACAGTTATTCAACAGAAAATGCAGCAATTTCAACAACAGTTACGCCCATTTACAATACTTCAACAGAAAATGCAACAATTGAAACAACCAGTGGCGCCCATTTACAATACTTCAACAGAAAATGCAACAATTTCAACAACAGTAACGCCCACTTACAATACTTCAACAGAAAATGCAGCAATTTCAACAACAGTGACGCCCATTTACAACACTTCAACAGAAAAAGCAACAATTGAAACAACAGTGGCACCCACTTACAATACTTCAACAGGAAATGCAACCATGTCAACAACAGTAATGACCACTGACAGTTCTTCAACAGAAAATGCAGCAATTTCAACAACAGTGACGCCCATTTACAATACTTCAACAGAAAATGCAACAATTGCAACAACAGTTTCACCCACTGACAACACTTCAACAGAAAATGCAACAACTGTAACAACAGTTCCACCCACTGACAACACTTCAACAGAAAATGCAACAATTGTAACAACAGTTCCATCCACTGACAACACTTCAACAGAAAATGCCACAATTATAACAACAGTTCCACCAACTGACAACACATCAACAGAAAATGCTAGTGTCATCTCAACGAAAAAGTCAACCTCTACTTCAGCAGTCACGTCAGTAAGTCCAACGACTATTGTCCCAACTGCTTTCCCAACTTCGAAGCCAGATTTAGGTAAGTTTTGCCATTGTTATGTATTTTAATTAAGGACATTAAAATGATTTGCTACAAAAACGGAAAATTGCCTTATATGTTGTCTATGTACTATAATCTCTTTTACCTCGGAACCAATTACATCTGCACTATAAACTGAAACTACCAAAGCCGGTGCTATTGACGTGAGAGATAAGTTATTTTCTTTGGTATATTTCACAGTGAAAATTTGTGCGTTTGCAGCGTTAAAACAATCAGAAAAAAAGACATACGTCGATGTTTGTTACTCATAATTATCTGTAAATTCCTGATTAATATTCGAAAAATTTAGTTTTGCGTTTGAAGTTTTTAAAAAATGTTAAAATGATAACACGCTTGTATAACATTTTTGCTAATGTCAATGTTGGCGTCCAGATATGCAAGAAATGGGGTTTGTAACGGTTTTCTTGGCCTTACAATGTCCACTCGCTTAATCTGCTCTATTTAATCAGATGTTTTATGTAATAGACACATACATCACTTGATTATACCAGAGACAAATGCGACCAAATTTATATTTAGGTCTTTCATATTTGTTGGAATTTTAATATTGCTGCAGATATCTTCCGTTTGAAACAAGTTAGCACAGCTTCGCGAAACAGAAATAATGAAACTATTAATCTATTAATTAATTGATTGATTGATTGATTGATTGATTGATTGATTGATTGATTGATTGATTGATTGATTGAGTTATTAATCGATTGTACCTGGTGTATCAATCACTATGTATTTTCTATAACAGATAAGGCGGTCTATGTTTTCAACTTTGAACTAAAGATAGAGGGACGCTTTTCGGAATTAGAGAGCGATAAAGAAGGAAAATTTGAAAAAGTCTTTGAATAGAACGGTAATGATTGTTTGTTGGTTTTTTGTTTTTGTTTTTTTTTATGTTTGTTTTTTTTTTTTTGTTTATTTTTTTGTCTTTCTTACTCATTTTACATTACATTTATTTATATATATATATTTAATTGTAAATTGATAAATATGTTGAAAAGAATTCAGATGAAAAGATAGACATGTATCTGGTTAAAGTTGTTTATTGTTTTATATGTTATTGAAAGCTGAATTAAAACTTAGAAGTCAGATGAAATGATAAAAATAGATTCATCAACTTACACATTTACATTTCGCTTTTATTAAACGTGTTCTATGAAGTCAGATTAACGTTTTAAGACTTAACATATAATAAAATCGAAGATGTTGCTCTTTTTTTATAGCTTATTGAAAACATTTTCGTCGGTACACCTGGGGTCACATTACGGTTTACATTTAGGTAAGTGAAATACATGTATCTCTATAAATATGACCTTCTAATTCCCATGATGTCGATAAATCCTCTTTCTTTGTGGGATACAACGTCATCACGCACCTGCTAAATATCTTTTCTTTCTCTTTTCTTTTACATTTTTTTTTTATTTTTTTTTATTTTTTTATTTATTGATTACTTTTTTGTAACTTGAAGAAAAATTAGATACAATATCAAAAAGTAATGTAGCACACCAAAGTTTGGCTTAAGAACAGAAACAGTTCTTGCAGGTGCGCGATGACGTAGTACCCTTCCATTGAAAGAATGTCTCTCTATTTCTTCTTTTGTTTACATATATTCTTAGTGTTATTTTGAATAATACTCTTACTATTTAGCATTAAACTTTTGAAACCTTATTTACTTTTACTATAAAAACTCTTCTTAAAGACAATACTTTCCAGTTCTCAATAATTACTTTCCGTTTACTTAAAGGCACATTATACCTCAGAAATGCATTCATTTTTGTTAAATTTTCTCTTAATTTTGATGTACTTTTGTAGTATCCAAAAAAGTTATTCATTTGCCGATTATCTGGACCATCTGTTTCTTTTTTGACAATATGTATAGTCCAACTTTATTTGCCATTGAATGAAAACGCTGTATTTCTTAAAAATTATGTGCGTCAATTTTCATAGAAGAACAAAAGTCGATACTATATCGAATGCCGTTCATAGTTGACTCATATCCATCGTTATTTTTTTAGGTAACAAGCATCTAACATTCTCTAAAAGCATGTTTGTCCTTTCTTAAGAAGTAAAATTTATTTGTTTCTGAGGCAGAATGTGCCTTTAAAAAGTTAAAAGACTTTGGTTCCTTTTTCTCATCAATGTCTCTTTTAAATATGTGTGTTTGTGCTTCTTCTACTTAGCAAATCTCTGTTTTACTGTGACATTTCAAGGTTTTTTTTGTTGTTTGTTTTTTTTTCTTCATAAAAACTGCGCACGCAGGTAAACATAACATGCATTAACGGATATGACCACTTGAACACGCGCCTTTGTTGCACGTTCTTTAATATACGTGATTCTTGGCGCCAGTAATAATAACTGACTGCACTTACAGTTCCATTATTAAAACATAATCGGCTAATGGCACCGTAATAGCGCGTTAAAAGTATCACGAAATGGATTTTTATACGAAAGATAAGTAACCAAAACAAAAACCCTGAGAAGTACCGATTTGGCGTATTGTTTTGCTAAGGCGCCTTTTTAATGCATTTAAACCTGCAGTTTCTACAGATAGGCATACACGGTCAAAACATTCGTTATCTTTTTAGCCAAACACTTGCTAAAAAATAGGGGTTTTATTTTACTATGTATTGAGGATTCACAAATTACTTATATCTAGATTCTCTCACTCTAACTTACCATAATTGCTTTGTCTTTTTCTGTTTTACAGCGAACCCAGGTAATAATAGTAATATTTGCTAGATTATTCATAACTGTGTTCTTTTTGAAAAATAATATATCATCAGTTCATCATCATCATCATCATCATTATTATTTTTATCATTATTATTATTATTATCATTATTTTTATTATTATTATTATTATTATTATTATTATTATTATTATTATTATTATTAATTTTATTATTATTATTATTATTTTTATTATTATTATTAATTTTATTATTATTATTATTATTATTATTATTATTATTATTATTATTATCATTATCATTATCATTATCATTATTATTATTATTATTAATTTTATTATTATTATTACCATTATCATTATCATTATTATTATTAATATTATTATTATTAACATTTGGAACATTATAAATATATAAAGTTTTATTGTTTATTATTCAAAACATAAAAGCTGAATTTAAGTTATTTTATAATCAATACCGGAAAAAAATGCTTTTTATTATATTCGTGTTGGTTTTTCTGCCCATCGCAAATCACAAAAAGTCACGTGGCGTAGACATGGTGCATATCTGAGGACATAACTATATTGCATGTTGGTAAAAAATCAATCACAAAGTCTGTAAATGCTAGTATACATTTTGTTCTTGCATACAAAGTTATATTCAGTTAAAAACAGATATATACAATAGTAATATGTTACATCCATGTTAATTCAATGTATAATTATATCTATAGCATTAATATAAAATTATTTTATATACAATATAGATATACCTCTTATATAACTGAAATGTTAGTATAAACATTTAAAGCTGCATGCCTCCAGGAGCCAAAATATTTCAAGAAATCGAACTTGAGAAAAATGTACTAAGATTTTAAGAAAGGTTAAAGAATCAAGATTCAAATAATAATTTACATGTTATATGCAATAAATAACTGATTTTGCAGTATCTATGACTTTACTTTTTTCTGCGTGACTGCGCAGTGATGGCTATTTTTGCATATTTGGACCTCTTAATTGGTTACTACATGGATTATAAATGCCATTTGCAATGTGAAAATTACTTTCTTAATTACTTTCTTAACTCACTTCATAATACTTAACTTTTAAGATACATTTTAAAATTTTCATTAAATCTAAATTAGCATGCAGCTGGCCATGGAGGCATGCTGCTTAGAAGGCATATCTTGTCTTACATGGTTTCCATTGAACAAACTACTGGGATAATTTCATGTTGAATATTGATATGAAAAACAATTATAATAAGAGATACAATAATTCATTATTCATTGTAGACCGGGAAGTATTATCGCAGCCGTTACATCAGAGATTGCGCAGAAGGACCTTGAAAAGGATAAGAAAAATATTACACAAGTCCTGGAAATTATGAAAAATAATACAAAGCACAATGCTGCAAAAATAAACACCACGCTAGGCAAAATTCAGAATGACGAGGTCTTTAAGAAGGCTTTTGATGAAGAAGTTGGTAAGTATATACCTATTATTATCAACGTAGGCAACCGATTCAACCCAAATTGTTGTATTTAAATATAATCAACTTTCATGTTAGATGTAAAATATCGCAATAGGGCCAACAAGAGAGAGAGAGCATAGCCCAGTGCCTAGCGCGTCGCACTGGTGATCTTAGGTTTGCTGACCGTTTGGGATGACACCCTATTAGAGGCAAGCTGTTGTTTCCGTTATACTCAATGCTTTGTACTGCTTGGTTCCAGGACCAGATTCAAGTGTTTCAATAAACTTATAGCTTCCAACTCAATCGAACTAAAATGAATTAGTATAAACAAAAAATGTGGACTGATAATGGAATTGCACAAGTTTGAATTAAATTGAAAATGGATAAATAGGGTATATATTGTTTGTTGTGATAGAACGGTGTCAGTAAATGTGTCGCATTTTGTTGATAAAGAACACAAATGGCATGACGGCAACATAGGTCACTCGTTTTAACATAGGCATCAATTACTATCATCTGATATATAAAGTCAGTTACTAGGCCCTTCCATTCCTGGGCTGTCCAACTAAAATAAATACTTAAAAGTTTTTAGGATGAGACTTTAAATCGAGGTTCCGTGTATGAGTGCTTAAGGAGAAGCTCTGGAATTCGGGCATCTAACTGTATCTGTACCTTGCATTATCCACCAAAACTGAAATTACTAATACTCATACAGGCAACCCGTGGCGAGTATAAATAAAATCAGATACAAACACACATCATTTAGCCAAACCTACCTGTCTTTTTGTATTTGACAAATTGCTTTATATCTGGGACCTTATATGCATTATTTCCCAGCTTGTATGTTTTTGTATAATTAAATTTTTTTTTCAAAATATTAAATTAATTTAACACATATTTTAGAAACCTATACAGCCAAACTGGAGAGTGATCCCTGCTTATTGCAATCAGATGTGTGTCCTCTGTCATATCTGTACACGTGCGAAAACCATAAAAACGTCACGGCGGGCACTTGCAAGCACAGTTGTGACGTAGAACCAGGTTTGTGTGGTGATAATGGGGTTTGCTTCTACGACATTAAAAACAGCGTCAAGGCATGCAAGTAAGTTATTTTGCTACAGTTGAATAACTTGTAATTACAATCGCTTATTGATTCTTTATACATAATTCTTTTTCGTCTCTTACAGAATACGTGTTCGTCTCATACAGAATTCCTTTTCGTATCTTACAGAAACCTTTTTCGTATTTTACAGAATCTTTTTTCCATCTCTAACTTATAAAATCCTTGTTCGTCTCTTATATATTCCTTGTTCGTCTCATAAAATTGAATTGATCATCTCATAAAGAATCTTTGGTCGTACCTTAAGGAATCCTTGTTCGTCCTTGGTCGTCTCGTAAAGATTCCTTGTTCGTCTCTTTAAGAATACATGCTGTACATATTCGTCTTTTAAAGAATCCTTATTTGTCTCTTAAAGAATCTGTGTTCGTCCCTTAAAGAATCCTTGTTTGTCTCTTAAAAAATCCTCGTTCGTCCCTTAAAGAATCCTTGTTCGTCCATTAAAGAATCCTTGTTCATTGTCCGTCTCTTAAAGAATCCTTGTTCGTCCCTTAAAGAATCCTTGTTCGTCCCTTAAAAAAGAATCCTTGTTCGTCCCTTAAAAAAACCTTGTTCGTCCCTTAAAGAATCCTTGTTCGTCTTTTAAAGAATCCTTGTTCATCCCTTAAAGAATCCTTGTTCGTCCCTTAAAAAATCCTTGTTCGTCCCTTAAAGAATCCTTGTTCGTCCCTTAAAGTATCCTTGTTCATCCCTTAAAGAATCTTCGTTCGTCTCTTAAAGAATCCCTTGGAGAATCTTTATTCGTTTCTTAAAGAATCCACGTTCGTCTCTAAAAGAATCCTTGTTCGTCTCTTTAAGAATCCTCGTTCGTCTCTAAAAGAATCCTTGTTCCTAATTCGTCTCTTAAAGAATCCTTGTTCCTTATTCGTCTCTTAAAGAATCCTTGTTCGTCTCTTAAAGAATCCTTGTCCCTTGTTCGTCTCTTAAAGAATCCTCGTTCGTCTCTTAAAGAATCCTTGTTCCTTGTTCGTCTCTTAAAGAATCCTTGTTCCTTGTTCGTCTCTAAAAGAATCCTCGTTCGTCTCTTAAAGAATCCTTGTTCGTCTCTTAAAGAATCATTGTTCCTTATTCGTCTCTTAAAGAATCCTCGTTCGTCTCTTAAAGAATCCTTGTTCTATGTTTGTCTCTTAAAGAATACTCGTTGGTCTCTTAAAGAATCCTTGTTCCTTGTTCGTATCTTAAAGAATCCTTGTTCCTTGTTCGTCTCTATAAGAATCCTCGTTCGTCTCTTAAAGAATCCTTGTTCGTCTCTTAAAGAATCCTTGTTCGTTCGTCTCTTAAAGAATCCTTATTCGTCTCTTAAAGAATCCTTGTTTGTCTCTTAAAAAATCTTCGTTCGTCTCTTAAAGAATCCTTGTTCCTTGTTCGTCTTTTAAAGAATCCTCGTTCGTCTCTTAAAGAATCCTTGTTCCTTGTTCGTCTCTTAAAGAATCCTTGTTCCTTGTTCGTCTCTTAAAGAATCCTTGTTCCTTTTTCGTCTCTTAAAGAATCCTCGTTCGTCTCTTAAAGAATCCTTGTTCCTTGTTCGTCTCTTAAAGAATCCCTGTTCCTTGTTCGTCTTTTAAAGAATCCTCGTTCGTCTCTTAAAGAATCCCTGTTCCTTATTCGTCTCTTAAAGAATCCTTGTTCGTATCTGAAAGAATACTTGTTCCTTGTTCTTCTCTTAAAGAATCCTCGTCCGTCTCTAAAAGAATCCCTGTTCTTTATTCGTCTCTTAAAGAATCCTTGTTCGTCCCTTAAAGAATCCTTGTACCTTATTCGTCTCTTAAAGAATCCTCGTTCGTCTCTTAAAGAATCCTTGTTCCTTATTCGTGTCTTAAAGAATCCTTGTTCGTCTCTTAAAGAATCCTTGCTCCTTATTCGTCTCTTAAAGAATCCTCGTTCGTCCCTTAAAGAATCTTTGTTTGTCTCTTAAAAAAACCTCGTTCGTCCCTTAAAGAATCCTTGTTCGTCCATTAAAGAATCCTTGTTCATTGTCCGTCTCTTAAAAAAATCCTTGTTCGTCCCTTAAAAAATCCTTGTTCGTCCCTTAAAGAATCCTTGCTCGTCCCTTAAAGAATCCTTATTCGTCTCTTAAAGAATCTGTGTTCATCCCTTAAAGAATCCCCGTTCGTCTCTTAAAGAATCCTTGTTCTATGTTTGTCTCTTAAAGAATACTCGTTCGTCTCTTAAAGAATCCTTGTTCCTTGTTCGTATCTTAAAGAATCCTTGTTCCTTGTTCGTATCTTAAAGAATCCTTGTTTGTCTCTTAAAGAATCCTCGTTCGTCTCTTAAAGAATCCTTGTTCCTTACTCGTCTCTTAAAGAATCATCGCTCGTCTCTTAAAGAATCCTTTTTCCTTATTCGTCTCTTAAAGAATCCTCGTTCGTCTCTTAAAGAATCCTTGTTCCTTGTTCGACCCTCAAAAAATCCTTGTTCCTTGTTCATCTTTTAAATAATCCTTTTTCCTTGTTCGTCTCTTTAAGAACCATTGTTCCTTATCCGTCTCCTAAACTCAAAGAATCCTTGTTTGTCGCTTAAGTTATGCCTTTCTTTGCTATGTTACATACTAAATATATAGCTTAAATGTTTTACTATTTCAAAAGAAATAATAAAAGAACTATTTTAATGGCGGATTGACATTTTTATTTTATAGATGTAAGACGACCTCGTTTCACGTGTATCACGGCGAGCACTGTGAGGAATCCACAGCGACAAAAGAGTTTGTACTAGCTGTATCCCTCGGTGCTGGAGGTGGAATTATTCTGATATTGTTTCTGATTATAATATGTATGTGCGTAAGACGCGGGGTCAACTCAAAACACAATGTCAGGTAAGGATGAAATGTTGCCCCCAGTCAAGATTGCATTCTATATTTTAAAAATATACATTTATAATTTATAACTTGTGAAAATGAATCTAACTGAATACAGATTGGTAAAGTTGGCGTTATAGCGGCCTCGCGACCTGACGTCATAAAGTTGGCGCACTAAACATTTAAAATCGTTGACATTTTATTAAGAACAAAACTAATTATATAAAACGGTTCGAAATGACGTTCTTATGATTTTTATTTTCATTTAAAAGATACATATAATATTATGCAGAAAAATCACTGTCACAGAAGTTTTTGATTGACGTGTGCATTTCGCACAAAGTTCTAACTTTTGATTAGTTTATAACTTCAGGAATATTAGAGACGGCTATTTATTTATGCAAAGATGGAAAATCGTCTGAACTTTAAGCCAAGAATATTAAGCCAATGCTGTTTGACCACAACTTTATTTATATTTATACTGTACTCGTATCTAAAAAAATAACTTGCTTAAAATATCACAAAATCTAAACTTGGAATAGTTCATTATTTAAAGAACAGGGGAGTTGACTGTTATGTCAGACTTCATAGATGTACAAGATGTCCAGGCTCTACACTCATTGTATTAGAAATTCATTATTCTGTCATGACATTAGCAAATTAACATGTTTCGACTTCTTTTTTGTCCAACAAGCAGTTCCCGATTAAGGTATATTCTGTCAGTGAAATTTTTAATTTAACAAAACTGTTAAATTTTTGAAAAAATATCTTCGAAGATATCACCTATTATTTTTATTCCCATCATCATCATCATCATCATCATCATCACCACAATCATCATCATCATCATCATCATCGTAATCATCACTATCATCATTATCCTTATCATCATCATCATCATCGTAATCATTATCATCATCGTATTCATCATTATCAGCATTATCATCGTAATCATTATCATCATCATACTCATCAGTATCTTCATCATCATCGTAATCATCGTCAGTCATCATCATCATTATCATGAATGACTTCACTATCACCATTCATAAGCTAAAATACGTTTTCATAATAAAAATCAATAATGACTACTTAACTTTGTTTGCCTATACCACTTTATTGTCTTTACTGTTGTGAACTTAAAATCAAAATGATAGAAAAAAAATCTTATAACTCATTTATTATACATTTAAGCGGTGAATCCGAGTGGATCTTGCCAACCAATGAAGTAGCATTAAAAGATCTCAGCTTCCGGTCGAGTATGGATAAAACCAGTCCCTTGTACGGACGATACCATAGATCACCCGGTCACACAAATCAGGTACGGCTCAATGACGGTATTTAGCTATAAATGTTAAATTTGTAATGATGAGAATTGCTTAATTTTCCTGCAACCACGTCATAGCTTGTTTGAGACTATGCATGAAAAGAATGTAAAAGTTTTTTAATCTTTTGAAATTGACTTCCAAAGGAAAGATAAGTGAATATTTCTAGAAGCTTGAAAGTGGTATCAAAGAGCTAGAAAATCTCTTGTTTACCGAAAATTATATACCGCTTTGTAGCACTATGCATATTGATAGTGTTGCAAAAAACCAAATCACAGAAGCTTGCAAAAGACCTTATTTGTAACCCGTTGTAATAGAGCATATCGGGGTCGGGCTTCTAAGGTTTTGCTTGGAAAGAAAGTCCCAATATGAAAGTCCAAAACAAATATGAAAATCCCTGTATGAAAGTCCCAATATTATCTTAATATTTTCGATGATAACGCTTAATCAATCGTGCAAGCATAAAGTCTAATATTACCAGGTTTGGCAATATTTAAAATGTTCAGTATTTTCACTGTCATAATACCCAACAAAAATGACAAGGAGAAACTGTTCCTTGTTGACTTGAGAAATATTATACCTGTGAAAAAATTAATAATAAGCCTTATGTATTTAAAACATGATTGATCCATTGAAAGCAAATTGTGATACTCGACTTATTCGCTAAATTCTACATAAATGTATATTGTTTAAAAATATACTTTTTATATCATCACCCCAGGCATATGAACCAGCATTTACCGGAAGTGGTCGTGGAGGACCTCCCGTGTACCTGCCAGACGAAGGCGAACAAGTTACAAGCTTTCGTAATGAACAGTATTATTCCTCAATAGATCCTTCCGCTGACGTAAGTTCAAAAAGCAGACATATTTCTCAATAGATTCTTTCGCTGATGTTGATTCAAAAACAGTACTATTTTTCAATAGATTCTTCCGCTAGCGTAAGTTAAAAAACAGTACTTTTTCTCAATAGATCTTTCCGCTGACGTAAGTTCAAAAACAGAAATATTTCTCAATAGATTCTTCCGCTGACGTAAGTTCAAAAACAGAAATATTTCTCAATAGATTCTTTCGTTGACGTTAATTCAAAAACAGTATTATTTTTCAATAGATTCTTCCGCTAGCGAAAGTTAAAAAACAGTACTATTTCTTGATAGATTCTCCGCTTGCGTTAGCTCAAAAATAGCTACTGTACTATTTCTCAAAAGATTCTTCCGCTGGCGTAAGTTCAAAAACAATTACTGTACTATTTCTCAAAAGATTCTTCCGCTGGCGTAAGTTCAAAAACTGTCGCGTTGTTCTACTTCTAAACATATATTATCTATACATAGTATATTATATAACGCAAATCTTTCTCACTTGCCGTAGACTCTTTTTTTTCTTTCACTAATATTCAGAATTCTATTCTCTTTGTCAAGCTTATAAATTCCCTTTGTCTGTTTCCGCTACATTTACAAGCGGTTAAAGGGACTCCACTGAGGTTTTTTATCATGAAGAGGACTGGAAATAATTTTTCGACATTCATTCTCATTGTGTAAAAATGGCTAAAAATGGAAAAGCCTTGCAACTCTTTTCACTCAGATCGAACTAGAAATATCAGTACAATAGATTTTTAATTTTATTTCAAAATATATTTCCTAATAAGCTTTTGAATATCTTCTGTTTAAGTACCCCCAGTTGATGTAAAGAATTCAAATCTTATGTTTTTTAGGCTCTTTGACCTCAGTTGAGTTCCTTTAAGGAGGCACTTTTTGTAAACGAAAGTGACATTATGCTCATTTTTATTTTTCGTTGCCAAGTTCAATATGTAGAAAGATTGACTATTATAGTCCTTGCCCAATTATTGATCACTGAAAATTGAAAAATGTAAAGGATGAAATATAACAACTGCATATAATAAAAATGAGTGTCTCACATTTTTACCATATGAACGTTACATGTAACTATAGATTCTGAAGGATATTTATAGAATTTTCAGTGAGTCACGTGGATTATTGATTATCGTATTGTAATATATGAACTTGACTTTATAAAATTGAAACCAGTTATAGCAGAATCTAAAGTTATTCTGGCTTCGACCTGTACACGAATTTAACACTTGAGTTAGCATAATGTTACTTTAGATATGTATGTTATGAAATAAATATTTTTCAACTAAACCAAGAGACTCCAAACGAGACACACTTTTTTCTGGCGAATTTTTTTTAAAAAAAGAAGAAAAAAATGTTGCAAAAGTTAATTGACCAATCAGGTGTCATGATTCGGGGCTGCAAATAAGGCTTGATTTTATAACTTATAGCGAAGAGGTGGAGAGCCCTCGGTGTCTACTCATTCAAGGTATATTTAAGTAATTCATATCATTTGCCAGACAGGCTTCCCTGCTATTACTGCTTCTTGATGACTGCTTCTTTTTAGACTGCTTCTTTTTTTACCATTTTTGAACTGCTTTTAGTTTATGTCATCTTTTTAGCTAATTCTTTCTATTTTTTTAACTGATTCTTTTTTTTTCTTTTTCATTTGTCTTTCCTATTGCATTAATGATTTTTATTTCTGATGCTTATGTTTTTACTTATTTTTTCATTTTGTTGCTTAATACGATTTTTTATTGCTTTATACTACTTTGTTTTTGTGCATCTTTACCCACTTCATTTTATTATTTGCGCTATTTGCAGTATTCATGCGTTTTGTTTTGTGTGTTGTTTTCTTTTTTTTACTTTTATTTATTTTGTTTTTGTTTTGTTTTAGTTTTTTAGTATCCTTTCTAGGCTAACTAAATGAAGTTTCAGTTTAAATATAAAACTACAACATTTAACATTTTCAGTATATTTACATCAACTTTTGTAAAAGCAAAGACAAGTTGAACAGTATTTGATATATATATTTGTCTTTTATATACGAGTACCGTCTTTTGATTTAGTAAATTCTTAATGCAGATTTATAAGCATGTTACAGAGACAAAACATTGCAATTTTACTCGTATTCCGTCTGTCAATATGCAGAGTTATCATTTGGTGTTCTTTTCTTTCATTTCAGTATTCCATAAAACGACCGTGCATCAGATCCAAACCACATGATGTTTATGACAGCATATATATAGATGTAAGTTTATCTAATACATGTATATAACTTTTCTTAATAGTTTTCTTAAAATATTCAATGCTATATGACATAAGCTTTTGTCTAAATCATTGATTATTATATTTATATAAGAATTTTGTGCGATACAAAATGCGGTTTATTTATTTATTTATTCGTTCGTTCGTTCGTTCGTTCGTTCATTCATTTATTCATTCATTCATTCATTCATTCATTCATTCATTCATTTATTTATTCATTCATTCATTATTTATCTATTCATTTATTTTTGTTTATTTCATTATATAATATTTATAGTTTTAGCGCGATATTACGTCCAAAACTGAAAATAAAGCGCTGATTATTAAAAACTTTATAAAGAGAAGAATAAAATAAACTTTTTTATTTTTATCATTTTATTTCAATAATAAATGATATTCCATTTAGATACATATAGATTCTAATATTGTTCTAAACTACCTGCGATTCTTTTTTCGGCGTAAGTTGCCAATTTATTAAATCTTAAATATTTATTTTACAGAACACATCCGAATCAACACGAGAACAACAACCATACATCACAGACATGAAAACAACATTATAAACTTCAATAGGAGAAAGTCAATCAATCTGTTTGGACTGAGCATAACATCATTTTCGCAAAATAAGAATTGGTCTAAGACAACATTTTTGTGATCTTTAAACAACGTGATAATATTTGCGCCCACCTTGCACTGAGATGTTTAATACTCATCTGAAGGTACATCGCAAAATACGAAATGCACAGTATTACCTCTGCTAAGCAACACCCTTTTGGGAGACAAACATTTCGGTTGTTGTAAAGAGGTGTTGCTCTACAGAGGTGAAATATAGTGAAAATCTTTACTTTTGGGGAGTCATAATATTGTTGTGGTAAAGAGGGTCGCTCTGCAGTGGTTTGACTGTAACTGTTTCTTCAACAATTTCGCAGCGCTACAAACGCACGGACATACCTAGATACGTTCAGCAAAGGTTATCAAAACATCTTCTGGACTTCTGATTTGGTCGTCAATCATTACAATCATGATAAAAACTATTGTTTTATTCATATTGACGAGAATACATATGACTTCACAAATGACATCATCTTCGTGCTTTCTGTGTTACATGTAATTAGCAAAATTATACATTTTCTATTTTTAAACTCATCCGGAATATCTCACCAATTATTCATTATCAACTCGGACACAAAAGGAATAAAGATAGTTCTTCCTCGTCATGTCTCAGCTTATTAAGTTACAGATACATACATTTATTGAACGTAAGGAAAAAAGAGACGTATATGACGTAATGATTGAGAATGATGACAGAATGTGAAAATGGATTTTAAAATACCATAGGGAGAATGGGGTGGCATAGCGTTCGTAGCTGAGTGATTTACGTCGATGATTTAAAACCTCACTGCTGTGGGTTCGAATCCCGCCAAGGACATTGGAAGTGTTTATGTGAGAAGCTAGCTGAGATCTTCCTTCATAGTAAAGCTGGACAGTCACCATATGACGTTAACAATGTTGGTGCTACTTTGTATATATCAAGATGACACTTTTTAATCAATCTGTCTACAGTATAGAGCATTGTCATACTGCAATGATGAGCAGCCTGGAACAACTCTGTGTACGGGTGAAACGATTTTAACTTGGTTTCAGCTACTAGTAGGTTTAATTGTAATTTTCTGATTCCCATTGCTGTTTTAACTTCTGTTTTCGAGGTATCGATATTTGACGGAAAATGACGAAAAGTTCCGATTACTCCAAAATGCCACCATAGTTACCACTTTTAAAATAGCCCAGAAAGTTATATGAATGTTTTTGTTGTTTTTTGTTTTTTGTTTTGTTTTTTTTTCATGTTTTCAATAAAAAGACCATAAAGCCCAGTAAGCAACGCGTTTGCAAGTTTGTTAATATTGTGACTGTATAAATTAAAGTATAAATGAAAAGTTCTATCCATTGAATTTTTTAAGCTAGTTGATAAATAATGAATAGACTAGCTCTTTTAAACAATAAAGCTGAAATTTGTTTAATCAATCCATACGACAAAAAAATGCACAGAAATATATTTATACAGAATTTATTTTAGTTCAATTATGTAGAAAGCAATACACACACTCTTGAATCCGTTACTGGAACCAACCAGCAATGAGTGTTAAGTTTCTTGCTCAAGGAAACAACGGTTTGCCTGTAATCGGGTTGGAACCGACACGGCTAGAGATCCTTAGATCACTAGTATGATATTTGAGTTGTGTATATATTTTAGTAGTGTAAAAACCTACACTCAACGCAGCGATCTCCCCTACATTATTCGGCGCGTACTGATGAAGGGAAGTAACCGCTGCGAGGAGTTTAAAACTACATGTATATGTTCTAGGACAAATGTGTTAAAGTAAAATTGGTACAGTTTTGTGTATTTTGATTAAATTGTTGTTAAATAGTTAAAGATAACACTATAGAAATGGTTTTGACGTTTATCTACCATACGAATGATTCATTTTTCGTTTCAATTATTTCATTGGTTTCATTTCCTTTTCCGTCCATTTTATAATATGTTGTCCATAGAAATCATGAATAAAGATTTATTATAAAAACATATGGTTATTCTTACATTCTTTGAAGATTAAATATAGCTTTTGACCAATTTTAATTTATAATTCTCTTACAATTTGTTAAAAGTAGTAGCAGCAGCAGCAGCAGCAGCAGCAGCAGCAAACAAAGCAGAAGTAGTAGCCACAATATATCTGCAGGTTCCGGGTTTGAGTCCAGGTTAGGCTGCACATTTTCTCACCATGTGACAATAAAAAAGTTCTCCCAAGGCAAAAGCAAAAGTTAACAAAAGAAGTGATGTTTGTGAAACACTTAACCCCATCCCAGCAGTATACACTATTGGCATTGTACATAGAAATGAAATATACCCTTTGTATTTAAAATCAATAGGGGTCATCTACCGGTACTATCTGAGATGCATCAACCTATCAAGTATGACGTGTCTTAGCTTAACAGTTTTTGAACTATAGCTTTCGCAAACCTTGGTTGACATATAGACTATAAGGCAGGTTTGACTATACTTCTAAATTATAAATCATAATCCATAACCATATTCATCTAACCTGATTTTTTCATTTTATTTTTTATTTCATTTAATCAAATGGCCTCTGTAGTTGCAGAGTGATATGGTAATGGTCCGAGTAATATGTTGGATGTGCATAGCAGGCATGGTATGTGTTGAGCAAGTCTAATGAAAACTGTTATAAGTATTTATTTTGGGTAAAAAGATTTAACCCCAAATAAGTTATGACCAATTAAACCAAGAGGGGATAGAGGGAGAGGACAAAGAAAACCTACGATTTACCGGACTGTAAATATGATCAGATGAGGATGTTGTGAAATCGTTCTGTTCTTACCGATGTGAAATTTATTTTAAATTTCCGGCAAACGTGAAAAAAAACGAGATGTTATTATATATTAGTCTAAGGGGAGCGGTGGCCTAGTGGTTAGTGTGTCTGTTTGAACCCAAGGATCATGGGTTTGAGCCTTAATCCGGTCACCACCTTTTTTCTTCATATGACACCAGTACTGGTTTGTTCCAAGTAGCGGACTCGAAAGTGATAAATATAAGTTGCAAGAACTTTTTTTGCAATCGATCTGGAATAAATATGTTTAATTTAATATTTTTGCTGAATTTAACCTAAATTATTGTAATAAGAATTTAGTACATTATAATTGTAAAATAATGCATGCGCTCGATTGATTTACCATAGCAACAAGGTGCATAGTGAATATTGAAACATTTTCATTGTAGATTAAGGCGTAGATTATCTTTTTAAATGTTGTTATCATAAACTGTGATAGTTACTCCCCTTTAATGACATATTAAATCATGATACAGTTCGAAAGAAAAATACAAAATGTATATATGTAAAAAGGGGGCATGGCCAAACCCACAATAAGGGACAGCAAAGCAGAGTTTATGATAAATCACATGTATTTAGCGCGTAACAACCATTTTGTGTAACTCGCAGTTGACTAATCGGGAAACTGATTGGTCTTATTACATATCAGTTCATACTTTAGGGCCCTGGCTTTGGATTCGAAACACAATAATGTAATGAGCTTACTTAAGTATAACTTAAGTATAACCTTTACTTTGGTGATATTTAATAAGTTTTTAAAATTATTCATACTTCAAGTATAACCTTTACTTGGTGATAATTTCATTCATTTAAATGAATTGTCTTAACCTTTTATAATTAAAGGGACTCCATTGAGGTAATTCAGCACGACACTGAACTGAGCCACATTTACAAAATTCAGTACTTTATTAACAAATTTCTTATGGCAGATTTTAAGTTGAGGTCAGTGGTTGTTATCAAACTTTTAGAATGTATAAAGACAAAATATAATAAGTATGAATTGATGATTTTAGTACATTTATAAGGAGACAACCATTTAGGGTTTGGTACAGTAATGAAATTTCATTCTTCCATTTTAATATTAACAACCCTAATGCAATTACTCATACAGTTATGTTGTAGGTATAAATATTAGTACATTTTAATTATTTTAATAACATTCAATGCTTTGAATATGCTGTTTTACTTGTAAATGTCTTAGAGATATTATGATGTGTTCATATTGACATGTTAATGTGTATAATTATGTAAATAAGGGAGGTAAATCTACAGTAGATATCATAGATCTCAGTAATGAGTTGTCCCTCTTATAATCTATAACTGTTACAATTCTTAAAAGAATGGCTATACAATTTACTGTATGTATACTGTTTTAATTGT
This sequence comes from Ruditapes philippinarum, assembly GCF_026571515.1. Lineage (NCBI taxonomy): Eukaryota > Metazoa > Mollusca > Bivalvia > Venerida > Veneridae > Ruditapes > Ruditapes philippinarum. The sequence continues at coordinate 38,152 of NW_026866215.1, read as the reverse complement.
ATATGTATGTATAGATCAGATTATAATAAAAAATAAAATAAAAAAAGTCTGGAGTGAAAATGTGAAAATTTTCATGACAGTAACACAATCCATTTTTCAAAATGATTAATATCAAATTTGAAAATTACCCAAAGAAAAAAAATGTTAAACTACGGCTCGGAATCAAATAAACTATTTAATTGTGGGTTTCTTTCTTTCTTTCTTTTCTTTCTTTCTTTTCTTTCTTTCTTTCTTTTTTTCTTTCTTTCTTTTTTTCTTTCTTAAAATTAACACTTAATATAAGAATATTAGGCCATCAACAAAAACGCAATACTTAATCAGTAACAATGTGGGTCATGAGATAACGAGCATTTTGGCGAGGATGCATATTATTGGTGACATTTTTATATTTCCAACAAGTTTAAAATTATTCATACTCCAATGTCCTATAAATTGTGCGTCACTCTCCGCATGAAACTGCGCATTTCAAATGATAAAATAACACACCTGTGTTTTCTGTAGCAATTTAGCTGATGACACCTGTTGTCCGCAATACATTAAGTGCTTAACTTACCAATGGATGGTTTAATAAATGACTTTGATGGTTAAATTTTCAATTTTGAAATTTATCAATCTTATTTTAGCATACCATTGTTATTTGTAATATTTAAGCAAGGTTGCTCGTAGTCGAACACTAACGCTCGCTTTCCGTTTCCTGCTAGTCATACTCGAAAACGACTAATAAGCAGTATCAAGCAGCAATCGTAACAACTCGGCAATCTCCGTCAAGATCGGAGATCGACTTCTTGAAGTCGCCAGAGGTGTTCGGATTATATCAAGCAGGTGTCATGTGTGTAGTTTCCTGAACGGAAAATTTATTCGTGTATATAAGACTGGATTTTCTGTACCGGAAAATTTCATATGTCATGGGGGGTGGGGTGTCAGATGAGTCTGGTGCTGTTCAATGCCATGCTAAAGATGACGTAATTTTACCGTTATGAATGAAGTTGTAATTTAGTTTCATATTCTGCAGTACGAAAATAATGACCTTGATCTTAAAATGACATAGACTACCAAAGTGAAGTTAATTAAATTTTCTTGTCTTTTTTGTACATTTTTTTGTTTCTGTAACTGGCTTTGTTATTAATGAATAATGATGACTGACTTCATCTTATAACACAATGTATATCAAACTCAAATTGCAAATTGACCTTCACTCGTGTATGACCTTGACCTTGAAGGTCAAATTATTTAATTTTCACTGATGACTGGCTGTAACTTGGTTATTAATCAAGGGATGATTTTCATACTTGGACAAAACAACATTTTATACAAGGCTTTTAAAAAGGTTAAACTGACCTTGAGCTATAAATGACATCGGCCATCAAGGTCAAAGTGTTAAATTTTGTTAACTTGTCATAATTTTGTTATTTATGTACGGATTTATTCATACGTGGACAAAACAACACTTGTGACCAAACAGACATTCGTAATGATTTAGATATAAACTTGAACTTTAAATTACATTGACTCTCAAAATGATTGTAAACGGGTATTTTTGTTCTCCTAGATTTTTCTTTTTTTTTCAAAATTGACGAAACAACTGAGCCGAATGTCTGTGAGTTACTATAGAATTCTTCGATGACTTTCATGAATTAAATATTTTAATTGATCTAAGATATGTCAAGGTGTTCAATTACTAACAAAGTTGTTTCATTAAATACTGCTCCTGCTTGTCAAAATATAAAGCTTAAATTACCTTAAATAGATAAGAGTGTACACCTTAACTAGCTGAATGTGACTATGTGCGTGCCGTGTGAGTAATGTGAGTAGTATGTTAGCTTTGTATGCATGCTGTGTAAATACTGTGCCTTTGCTCTGTGAGTAGTATGTGCCTGCTGTGTGAGAAATGTATGTAAGGTATATGAGTACGGTACGCGTTCTCTGTGAGAAGTATATGCGTGCTCTGTGAATATTATGTTTGTGCTGTGTTAGTAGTATGTACTGTGTGTGGGTACTGTTTATTTTGCGTGCTTGAGTGAGTATTACACGCGCGCTCTGTGAGTAGTATGTGTATTTTGTGAGTAGTGTGTTCGGGCTATGTGTGTGTTGTGTGAGTAGAGTGTTTGTTCTGTGCGCGTGATCTGTAAGCAGTGCTTTGTAAGTAGAAAATGCGCTGTTTAGTAGTATTCAAGCTGTGTATGTGCTGTGTGAGTAGTGTGTGTACTGTGTGAGTAGTGTGTGTGCTGTGTGAGTAGTGTGTGTACTGTGTGAGTAGTGTGTGTACTGTGTGAGTAGTGTATGTACTGTGTGAGTAGTGTATGTGCTGTGTGAGTAGTGTATGTACTGTGTGAGTAGTGTGTGTGCTGTGTGAGTAGTATGTGTACTGTGTGAGTAGTGTGTGTACTGTGTGAGTAGTGTGTGTGCTGTGTGAGTAGTGTGTGTACTGTGTGAGTAGTGTGTGTACTGTGTGTGAGTAGTGTATGTGCTGTGTGAGTAGTGTGTGTACTGTGTGAGTAGTGTGTGTACTGTGGGGAGTAGTGTGGGAGTAGTGTGTGTGCTGTGTGAGTAGTGTGTGTGCTGTGTGAGTAGTGTGTGTGCTGTGTGAGTAGTGTGTGTGCTGTGTAATTAGTGTATGTGCTGTGTTTAGTAGTGTGTGTACTGTGTGAGTAGTGTGTGTGCTGTGTGAGTAGTGTGTGTGCTGTGTGAGTAGTGTTGTGCTGTGTGAGTAGTGTGTGTGCTGTGTGAGTAGTGTTTGCACTGTATGAGAAGTGTGTGTGTGCTGTGTGAGTAGTGTTTGCACTGTATGAGAAGTGTGTGTGTGCTGTGTGAGTAGTGTGTGTACTGTGTGAGTAATGTGTGTGCTGTGTGAGTAGTGTGTGTATTTTGTGAGTAGTGTGTGTACTGTGTGAGTGGTGTGTGTACTGTGTGAGTAGTGTATGTAATGTGTGAGTAGTGTGTGTACTGTGTGAGTAGTGTGTGTACTGTGTGAGTAGTGTATGTACTGTGTGAGTAGTGTGTGTACTGTGTGAGTAGTGTAAGTACTGTGTGAGTAGTGTGTGTACTGTGTGAGTATTGTGTGTGCTGTGTGAGTAGTGTGTGTACTGTGTGAGTAGTGTGTGTACTGTGTGAGTAGTGTATGTACTGTGTGAGTAGTGTGTGTACTGTGTGAGTAGTGTATGTACTGTGTAAGTAGTGTGGGTGCTGTGTGAGTAGTGTATGTACTGTGTGAGTAGTGTGTGTACTGTGTGAGTAGTGTGTGTACTGTGTGAGTAGTGTGTGTGTTGTGTGAGTAGTGTGTGTGCTGTGTGAGTAGTGTGTGTGCTGTGTGAGTAGTGTATGTACTGTGTGAGTAGTGTGTGTGCTGTGTGAGTAGTGTGTGAGCTGTATGAGTAGTGTATGTACTGTGTGAGTAGTGTATGTGCTCTGTGAGTAGGGTGTGTGCTGTGTGAGAAGTGTGTGTACTGTGTGAGTAGTGTATGTGCTGTGTGAGTAGTGTATGTGCTGTGTGAGTAGTGTGTGTACTGTGTGAGTAGTGTGTGTGTGCTGTGTGAGTAGTGTGTGTACTGTGTGAGTAGTGTGTGTACTGTGTGAGTAGTGTGTGTACTGTGTTAGTAGTGTATGTACTGTGTGAGTAGTGTATGTGCTGTGTGAGTAGTGTATGTGCTGTGTGAGTAGTGTGTGTACTGTGTTAGTAGTGTATGTACTGTGTGAGTAGTGTATGTGCTGTGTGAGTAGTGTATGTGCTGTGTGAGTAGTGTGTGTACTGTGTGAGTAGTGTGTGCTGTGTGAGTAGTGTGTGTACTGTGTGAGTAGTGTGTGTGCTGTGTGAGTAGTGTGTGTGCTGTGTGAGTAGTGTGTGTGCTGTGTGAGTAGTGTGTGTGCTGTGTGAGTAGTGTATGTGCTGTGTGAGTAGTGTGTATGTGCTGTTTGAGTAGTATGTGTGTGCTGTGTGAGTAGTGTATGTGCTGTGTGAGTAGTGTGTGTGTTGTGTGAGTAGAATGTGTGCTGTCTGAGAAGTGTGTGTGGGCTATAAGTTGTATGTGTGTATTGTCTTAGTAGTGTGTGTGTAGTATGTGTGTGCTGAGTGAGTAGTGTGTGTTGGAGGGGGTCGTGTGTGTGCTGTGTGAGTTGTATGTGTGTGTTGTGTGAGTAGTATTTGTGTGTTGTGTGAGTAGTGTGAATCTGCTGTGTGAGTAGTTTTTGTGTGTTGTGTGAGAAGTATTTTTGTGTTGTGTGAGTATAATGTGTGCTGTGTGAGAAGTTTGTGTGGGCTATGAGTTGTATGTGTGTGTTATGTAAGAAGTGTGTGTGTAGTATGTATGTGCTGTGTGAGTAGTGTATGAGTGTGTGTGTGTGTTTGCTGAGTGATTGTGTGTCTGGGGGATCGTGTGTATGCTGTGTGACAAGTGTGTGTGCTGTGTGAGTAGTATTTGTGTATTGTGTGAGTAGTGTGTATGTGCTGTGTGAGTAGTATGTGTGTGCTGTGTGAGTAGTATGTGTGTGCTGTGTGAGTAGTGCGTGTGCTTTGGGAATAGTTTGTGTGTGCTTTGTGAGAAGTATATGAGTGTATGTTTGTGCGCTGTGTGAGAAGTGTGTGTGATGTGAGTAGAGTGTGTACTGTGTGAGTAGTATTTGTGTGTGTGCTGTGTGAGTAGTATGTGTGTTGTGTGAACAGTGTGTGTGCTGTGTGAGTAGTACGTGTGCTGTGTGAATAGTGTGTGTTCTGTGAGTAGTGTGTGTGCTGTACGAGTAGTATATGTGGGCTTTCATTAGTATGTGTGTGTTGTGTGAGGAGTGTGTGTGTAGTATGTGTGTGCTCTGTGAGTAGTGTGTGTGTTTTTTTTTTTTTGGGGGGGGGGTCGTATGTGTGTTGTTTGAATAATGTGTGTTTGCTGTGTGAGAAGTATGCGTGTGCTGTAGGTGTCGTATGTATGTGTGCGTATATGTGTCTGTAATGTGTGTTAAGTGAGTAGTGTGTGTATGTCCTGTGTAGGCTGTGTAAGTAGTATATGTGGGCTTTCATTAGTATGTGTGTGTTGTGTGAGTAGTGTGTGTGTAGTATGTTTGTGCTCTGTGAGAAGTGAGTGTGTGTGGGGGTCTTATGTGTGTTGTGTGAATAGTGTGTGTGTGCTGTGTGAGAAGTATGCGTATGCTGTAGGTGTCGTATGTATGTGTGCTCTGTGAGAAGTGTGTCTGCTGTGTGAGTAGTCTGTGTGTGTGTGCTCTGTGAGTAGTTGTGGGAGTAGTATGTGTGTTCTGTGAGTAGTGTGTGTGCTGTGGGAGTAGTAAGTGTGTGTGCTGTGTGAGAAGTGTATGTGTGAGTGTGCGTGAGTGTATGTGTCTGTGCTGTGTTAGTAGTGTGTGTTGAGTATGTAGTGTGTGTATGTCCTGTGTGTGGTGTGTGAGAGTAGTTGTGTGTACTGTTTGAGTAGTGTTTGTACTTTGTGAGTAGTGTGTGTGTGCTGTGTGAGTAGTGTGGGTAGTATGTGTGTGTAGTATGTGTGCTTGTGCTGTGTGAGTAGTGTCTGTGCTGTGTGAGAAGTGTGTGTGAGCTGTGTGAGTAGTGTGTGTGCTGTGTGAGTAGTGTCTGTGCTGTGTGAGTGGTGTGTGCTGTGTGAGTAGTATGTGTGTGTTGTGTGTGTAGTATGTGTGTGCGCTGTGTGAGAAGTGTGTGCGCTGTGTGAGAAGTGTGTGTGATGTGTGACTAGTACTTTTGTGTGTGAGTAGTGTGTGTGCTGTGTGAGTAGTGTGTGTGTTGCGTGAGTAGTGTGACTGCTGTGTGAGAAGTTTGTGTGTGCTGTGTAAGTAGTATGTGTGTGTTGTGTGAGTAGAATGTGTGCTGTGTGAGAAGTGTGTGTGGGCTATGAGTTGTACGTGAGTGTTGTGTGAGTAGTGTGTGTGTGTGTGTGTAGTATGTGTGTGCTGAGTGAGTAGTGTGTGTTGGAGGGGGTCGTGTGTGTGCTGTGTGAGTTGTATGTGTGTGTTGTGTGAGTAGTATTTGTGTGTTGTGTGAGTAGTGTGAGTCTGTGTAAGTAGTTTGTGTGTGTGTTGTGTTGTGTGAGTAGTATGTGTGTGTTGTGTTAGTATAGTGTGTGCTATGTGTTATGTATGCAACATATTACATGTATATAGTTTGTATCTGACCAGTTGGTATTTCCAATATTATCATTGTTCTATTTTTAGAACATAAACTACATGTATGTACTAGAACTTTCTTAATTGTTGTAGATAAACTCATGCATTATATTTAGTTAGAAACTTCCGGACTGTTCTTTATTGTTGAAAGTGCTAGATTATGATTACACTAGAACATAATAGACTATTCTGGAATGTTCCTAGTTTATATATATTACGGCATATTTTTCTTTTCTTTTACCTTTTAAGTCATCAGTGATCTATTAAGTCATCAGTTACCTTTTAAGAAATCAATATATTTGGAGTATTATTCAACTTGGATATTAAGTGAATTATTGGAGCTTGGATTTTAAAATAAATTATTCTCGTGGATTTTATTGTGGGAATTTATTCTAAAGTGTTCTTGGATTTAACTTGGATTTAACTGTGCTACTAAAAAGGATCATTCCAGGATCAGACTAGACATTTGTAATTTTTCATTTTCATTTGGACTTCAGGTATTTGTTAACATAATTTGTTATTTTATTTTTCTTTAATAATTTTTCTGTAATAAATTTGTTATTGTTACAAGTTTGTTGCTGGCTTTTCTTTCTCGTTACGCCTGGCTCGTAACATATGTGAGAAGTTTGTGTGGGCCATTAATTGTATGTGTGTGTTGTGTGAGAAGAGTGTGTGTAGTATGTGTGTGCTGTGTTAGTAGTGTATGTGTGTGTGTGTTTGCTGAGTGAGTAGTGTGTCTGGGGGGTCGTGTGTTTGCTGTGCGAATAGTGTGTGTGCTGTGTGAGTAGTATTTGTGTGTTGTGTGAGTAGTGTGTAAATGTTGTTTGAGTAGTGCGTGTGCTTTGGGGTTAGTATGTGTGTGTTTTGTGAGTAGTATATGTGTGTTGTGTATGTAGTATGTGTGTGCGCTGTGTAAGAAGTTTGTGTGATGTGTGAGTAGAGTGTGACCTGTGTGAGTAGTATTTGTGTGTATGCTGTGTGAGTAGTGTGTGTGCTGTGTAAATAGTGTGTGTGCCGTGTGAGTAATATGTGTGCTGTGTGAGTAGTGTGTGTGTTGTGTGAGTGGTGTGTGTGCTGTGTGAGTAGTATTTGTAAAGCATCGGTAAAAATATATGTGAATTTCCGTTCATCCAGATTGTCTGTATAACTCGATAATGAGCAGTAAGTTAGGTCAATTACAATAACACATAATAACGGTATTCATTAAACATCAACATAAAGCTCAGTAATTTTGTTAACAAAAAACTTGAAGAGACTAAAAAAACGTAAAAAATTCGATTACCGGCTAACTGGAGTACAATATTAGACCCACATCACACTCGCTAGAACATGGCTCGTGAGTGCTCAGGTTAAAAACAGCAAAAAATGGTGTTCAAGTAAATAGACTAGAGTCACATATTCCTATAGATCTTGGAATATTTCGTTGCACGGCAATAGTTGATTGTTTTTCTACAACTTATCAAGTATGATTAGAAAACCGCCGCGTCCTGGAATGGAAAACCCCGGAAACCACTCGGTTCCAGCACACAAACATATTTTGACCTAATTTGTACTTGAAGTTTATTCATAATATTGTTGTCTTTTCCCTCGTTAAATGATAAACATATTTATTATATATAAAGGACATGCCAATATAACGTCATTGACAAGAAATGGCTAAGATTAAAACGTTAACAGCCCCAGTGATATAGTAAAAAGGAAAGAGAATAAATTGACGAAAGATAAGTTCATATTTAAATGCGTATATGGCTACTAGGGAATATGTCGACAAGGAACCTATGATACAAAAGAGAAACACGCCAAAACACTCGGCAATCTGATTTATACTAAGGGTGCTACGCCCCATCGTGCAAATCAGATAGCCTCGTCTTTCGGTGCCCTTTCTATTAATAATATCGTGAATAGACAATAGTTGTCCCAAGTCAAACTTGAATAACATCATCCATAAAAAAGATAAAAACCATTAAGCATACTAAAGGCCTGACATATAGCTATGTTTGGAAGTCCGTTACTATTTCAACACGTATGGTAGCTTCTATATTGTTAATATTATGTGAATACCATTTACAAAAATCAAACTTAAACGAAAACAGAATATCAACCAGTATAACACGTTGCTTTTTCTGAGCTTCGACATGTCACTATAAATTACAGATAAAAGTATTCCAGTACGTTGATGTGTTTATAATATAAGCACTTATGATTATGTCACAATAACAATTCGCTTAGAAAATTACAAATATATTTAAAGATCATGATTCTTCATTTACCATTGTCAAACAAATAATATTTGATACTGCGTTGTTGACTTGATTCGAGGGTAAAATATATCTTTTGATTGCAGTTTTAATGAAGATGTTTACTTGTCATCCACTGCATGACAATCTAAAGAAATACTTGTGAGTGGGGGTGAAAATCTATGAAATGCACTTTGGGGAAATCTTGAATTGACTGATTTATTTATGATGAATGTTAAAAATTTAATTATAGGCGAACAATATATGATAAATAGGTTTAGCAAAGATTATTTCATGCCGTCAGCTTTTCATCTGTGTCTCAAGTAGGAAATTAATTATCATTTAAGTATTTTACTGTCGTCAAACTTAATCTTTATCCGTATACATGTACTTCATGCTCGTGTTCTTTCTTTTGTTGTGTGTTTGTTGTTTTGTGGATGGTAGGGCGGTGTTTGTCCTATTGTTTCAATGTCTAAATACGAATTTCTATTCCTAACTAGCACCAGTAGTTAGCCAATTGATGTAGTGACATTTAATGACACAAACAACGGTACATAATGGACTCAACTCCAGAAGAAACCCTATGTGAAACGTACGATAAAGTATGTCACTGCCTGATTGAGCTATTAAATGACCATATGAAAGTTTGAATGGCGTAGTTTGTTAGAATGGCAGCCCAGCCTTAAAGCATATTAATATATGTGAGTGAATTCTCCTTGAAGAAATCACATATGGCGACGACGAGATTTATTTAACCGCATTCCGTTTATTATTGGGCCCAGTCTCAATGACAGTCTACTCAATAAGGGTTGTTGACACCATGTTTACGCATCGTTTGGCGTGGTAAACGAAAACAATTTTGTGAGAGAAAAAAGTATTTGAATCCGTTCGTACGACATAACTTTTCAAACGCATTGCCATAGTTTTTCTCTTTTTTTTTTTTTGTTTATTTTTTTACTTTTTCTTATTTTTTGCTTTTGTCCACACCAGAACCCAGGACGGAAAAATATTATCTCCGCGAACCACCTTTATAAAAAATCCGGAACAAAAATGGTAAAATTCAAAACAAGTCAGGAAGGGTAGAATCACATTTCGATTCTTCTCACCTCCGTGGAAAAGAAAAAGGGAAAAAAGTGAAAGAATGCGGTAAAATGCAAGAAAAAGTAGCATTGCCTGAAAAAGTGAACAAACTATTTGTCAAATGTACATTTTTTCGAGCTAGCTCGAAGTACAATTCTTTAAAACAAGAAAGTTTCTTTAAAAAAAAATACTCGGAATCAATGTTAAAACTGCTTCAAACGTGTCTTTCAGTATTCACAAAATTTTTTTACGGGATAGTGGACGTAATTGGTAGTCTTCATCATTTTAGAATGTTATTTATAAATCGGCAAATTCTTATGTTTCAATATGATATTCACTTGAGAATTAAAAAAAACAAAACATTTAAAAGCAGTTGTAAATATTTATTGAGAGGAAGTTCACAGATCTCAAATATCCAATAAATTTTAACTAGAAACTTTGTTTCCGATACTCCTTTAGATTATTTTATAATTTGAACGTGTATACCTGATATATCGTGTATACGTATTTTAGCGCATGGCCATAGGATTCAGGATTTTAGTTTATGTAATAAAAAAAACACACAGTCAAACCCTTCTACTATTCAGTTCCTCTCTGTAAATTGTGTAGGAAATCAAACCGACCTCAGACGGACTTCGTCCGAAAAAAGACACCCCATACATGTTAGATAGGTTTGTCGATCAGTAATTAGGAGTAACTCGCATTTTAATCATCATTTGGGTTAGAAAAAAACGTATACCCAATGAAGCGTTCGTCGTCAAATTAGGTTGCGCAATTTGTTTTTAATCATTGTGAAAGAGATATACGTCTTTTATGGATGGAAGGTTTTTAAAACTGTTTCATACATTCACTGGACATCAAAGAAAATATAAAACACTTGAAAAATACAATGTATCCATGCATCTAAGCACGTTTTATACTGGTTATTCCTTTAACTTGAAGTTGTTTTTTTTTTGTGTGTGTTTTTTTTTTATTTTAGATATGGCTTAAAAACACAATGAATAATAGATCTTAAAAGCAGCTCGTACAAAAGAGATTTAAAACCTGTTATTCTTCTTTAACGCATTTGCAAAATAATGAACAATTGACGAGTGGTTATAAATCAAGATGCATTTTTTTTCATGAAAAAGGAACGAAAAATTTGAGTGTCCTAATTGCGTTAACCGAAAATCGATATATCACCTTTTTATTAGTTTGGGAACACTCAAATTGTTTATAAAAACAATATAATTCAAAGAATGATTCTGAGTTATGACGCTATTATTCTGTTACATGAGCACAGCCAGATCGACCGGTTTTAGCCGTCCGGTTAGCTCAATAGATGGCGATTGACAGTAGATCAATCACAACGAAAGTCGCCTGCACTGGTTCGGGGATCGAATCCGGGTAGCATGATTCACAGTGGAAGAATATATACTGACTGCCGACTAAATACTTCAATGTATCTGTTTCAATACAAGATAATTATGTTTCTCAAATAAGTCCAATCAATCAATTAGTCAGGTAATCATTCAATCAAAACATTTAAAAAACAAACCAGTTTATAAGAGCGCTTTTACTATAACCCTCGATTTATTTAATTGTTCTGACATTGCAAGAGTACTCTCCAACTCAAACGGGGTAAAAAATGCACTAATTTATAATATCTGTGTTGGGAAATAACATCGTCCGGGCCAATGCGTGATTGAGATTCTCATGTAGCAGGTCCCCGTTTTCGGGAACCTTAAGCATAACCTCAATAATGAACAATAAAAATAGTTGCTAGCTGGTTTCTTGTAGTTGTCCTTGTTCCGTTTAATGTTTACTATGTTCTGTTCCTGTTCTGTTTTCCTGTGATGTGATTTTCGTTGTTTGTATTTGATCCGTTGCTATCTTGTTTTGCGTCTTGTTTTATTAAGTTTTTTTACTGTATATTCTGTTATGAACTTCTCTGTTTCGTTGATGTCTCTTTTGTTTGTTCCGATTCGTGTCTTGTTTCCTGATGTATCATGTATCTTGTTTTCTGTTTTTCCAATTATAAATATCTTGTAAATAGATTATCTAAATCCCAACCGCTTTATTAGTCCTTTGCGTTATATGTCTTGTTGTCTATATTGTTATATGAAGAAGTTTACTTGTCATCCACTGCATGACAATCTAAAGAAAATACTTGTGAGTGGGGGTGAAAATCTATGAAATGCACTTGGGAAATCTTGAATTGGTGTTTATTTATATGAATTTAAATAATTTAGGGAAAAATATATGATAAAATAGGTTTACAAAGATATTTCATGCGTCAGCTATTTAATCTTGTCCAAGTTAGGAAATTATTATCATTTAAGTATTTTTCACTGTGTCAAATTATTTATATACATGTACTCATGCTCGTGTTTTTCTTTTGTTGTTGTTGTTTGTTGTTTTGTGGGGTAGGGGGTGTTTGTTTTTTCTTATTGTTTTCAATATTTCTATTACTAGCACCAGATAGTTAGCCAATTGATGTAGTGACATTTAATGACCAAACACACGGACTAATGTACTTCCAGCTATGAAACTTAAATTGTCCTGCTGATTGGCTATTAAATGACCATATGAAAGTGATGCGTAGTTTTGTAGATGGTTTACTATATCTCCTATGGATCTCTTCAGCACATATGAAGCTCGACTGGATTTTTTACCAGCAATTCCTTTATTTTGGGCCCAGTCTCAATGACAGTTTCAATAAGGGTTTGTTGAAATGTTTAGCATCGTTTGCGGGTACAATTTTGTGAGAGAAAAAAAGTATTTTGAGTCCGTTCGACGACATATTTTTCAAACGCATTGCATGTTTTGTCCACACCAGAACCCAGACGGAAATATTATCTCCGCGAACACTTTATAAAAATCCGGAACAAAAATGGTAAATATAAAGACAAGTCAGGAAGGTAGAATCACATTTCGATTTTCTTCACCTCCGTGAAAGAGAAAAAGGGAAAAAGTGAAAGAATGCGTAAAATGCAAGAAAAGTAGCATTGCGAAAAAGTGACAACTATGTCAAATGTACATTTTTTCGAGCTAGCTCGAAGTACAATTCTTTAAAACAAGAAGTTTCTTTAAAAAAAATACTCGGAATCAGTTAAAACTGCTTCAACGTGTCTTTCAGTATTCACAAATTTTTACGGGATAGTGGACGTAATTGGTAGTCTCATCATTTTAGAATGTTATTTATAAATCGGCAAATTCTTATGTTTCAATATGATATTCACTTGAGAATTAAAAAACAAAACATTTAAAGCAGTGTAAATATTTATTGAGAGGAAGTTCACAGATCTCAAATATCCAATAAATTTAACTAGAAACTTTGTTTCCGATACTCCTTTAGATTATTTTATAATTTGAACGTGTATACCTGATATATCGTGTATACGTATTTTAGCATGGCCAATAGGATTCAAGGATTTTAGTTTGTAATAAAAAAAACACACAGTCAAATCCTTCTACTATTCAGTTCCTCTCTGTAAATTGTGTAGGAAATCAAACCGACCTCAGACGGACTTCGTCCGAAAAAAGACACCCATACATGTTAGATAGGTTTGTCGATCGTAATTAGAGTAACTCGCATTTTAATCATCATTTGGGTTAGAAAAAAACGTATACCCAATGAAGCGTTCGTCGTCAAATTAGGTTGCGCAATTTGTTTTAATCATTGTGAAAGAGATATACGTCTTTTATGGTGGAAGGTTTAAAACTGTTTCATACATTCACTGGACATCAAAGAAAATATAAAACACTTGAAAAATACAATGTATCCATGCATCTAAGCACGTTTTATTACTGTTATTCCTTTAACTTGAAGTTGTTTCTTTTTGTGTGTGTGTTTTTTTTATTTTAGATATGGCTTAAAAACACAATGAATAATAGATCTTAAAGCAGCTCGTACAAAAGAGATTTAAAACCTGTTATTCTTCTTTAACGCATTTGCAAAATAATGAACAATTGACGAGTGGTTATAAATCAAGATGCATTTTTTTTCATGAAAAAGGAACGAAAAATTTGAGTGTCCTAATTGCGTTAACCGAAAATCGATATATCACCTTTTTATTAGTTTTGGGAACACTCAAATTGTTTATAAAAACAATATAATTCAAAGAATGATCTGAGTTATGACGCTATTATTCTGTTACATGAGCACAGCAGATCGACCGGTTTAGCCGTCCGGTTAGCTCAATAGATGGGCGATTGACAGTAGATCAATCACAACGAAAGTCGCCTGCACTGTTCGGGGATCGAATCCGGGTAGCATGATTCACAGTGGAAGAATATATACTGACTGCCGACTAAATACTTCAATGTATCTGTTTCAATACAAGATAATTATGTTTCTCAAATAAGTCCAATCAATCAATTAGTCAGGTAATCATTCAATCAAAAACATTTAAAAACAAACCAGTTTATAAGAGCGCTTTTACTATAACCCTCGATTTATTTAATTGTTCTGACATTGCAAGAGTATCTCCAACTCAAACGGGGTAAAATGCACTAATTTATAATATCTGTGTTGGGAAATAACATCGTCCGGGCAATGCGTGATTGAGATTCTCATGTAGCAGGTCACCGTTTTCGGAACCTTAAGCATAACCTCAATAATGAACAATAAAATAGTTGCTAGCTGGTGTCTTGTAGTTGTCCTTGTTCCGTTTAATGTTTACTATGTTCTGTTCCTGTTCTGTTTTCCTGTGATGTGATTTGTTGTTTGTATTTGATCCGTTGCTATCTTGTTGTTGCGTCTTGTTTTATTAAGTTTTTTACTGTATATTCTGTTATGAACTTCTCTGTTTCGTTGATGTCTCTTTTGTTTGTTCCGATTCGTGTCTTGTTTCCTGATGTATCATGTATCTTGTTTTCTGTTTTTCCAATTATAAATATCTTGTAAATAGATTATCTAAATCCCAACCGCTTTATTAGTCCTTTTCGTTATATGTCTTGTTGTCTATATTGTTATGTCTTTTATTGTCTTTCCCATTATTGGATGTTCCGTTTTGTTTCCTGTCCTAGTTTTTTCGTGTCTGCTTACAGTGTTTTGCTCCGTAAAGTGTTTTCCATTCTGTCCCATTCAATGTCCTTAACTACTCTGGTGTGAAGGTTGTTGCTCAATTAAGGTATTTTATGGTCCGTTATGTCTTTTGCTGTCTGTATTAATTTTGTTAACATAATATGTTGTTGTGTATTCCGTTAGTTCTGTTATCGGTCCTCGTTTTCTGTTCCGTTTAAGTTTCTTTTTGTTTATATCGTTGATGTCTCATTTGTCTGTTCCTATTCCTGTCTTGTCGTCTGTTCCATTCTGCGACTTTCAGATGTTCCTTTAAGTATTTGTTTTGTCTGACGGGTAACGTCCCTTTTTGTTTGTCATTTGCTGTATGTTCCGTTATGTATCTGTAACGTAACGTGTATCTGTTTTTAATCTATTAGTCAGTTTCTATGTTTAGTTTAAGTGTTCTATGTTCTGCGTTTGTCGGTGTCGTAGTCATTCTTTTAGTAAAGTAGTGGGGGATTGAACTAAAGACCCCTTGAGTGGTAGGCAGACAGTGTTACCACTGCACCATAGCGCCCGCTCTGAATAATATCTTTTTTCTAAAGTACTATATACACGGCTAACAAAAACAGTATTGCAATTAAATTTTAACACCTTTACTTTGGTAGCCAACCTACGTGACATTTTATTTATCTTCAAAGAGACTATAACTCGATTTAAGTATTACCAATATTTTTAAACATATCTTTGCTCTTACTTTAAGATACCCTGGGAATTAAGTGAAAGGTTCACGGAATTCTTGGTATATTAAATGGTGTGGTAATCTTCTTCTAAAACTTTCCTAAAACCAAGACTGAATTCGACTTTTCAAGAGCTGCTATGGTATCGCAAATACACGTACCAATCTCCAAATTTCAGATAAACGGGCTATTTTGCATAATGCAACGAGAAACTTGTCATTGAATTCATTTAGATAATAAAAGAAAGTGATAAGATTTTTAAACTGCAATATAAATCAAAGCGCTGAATTCACTGAATGCGACAGCGTATTCAAGGCTATTATAACACGAATTAAACAAGTAAAAGAATGTGACATTTTATTTCGTCATATTTAATTAGTGTCTTGTACATCTCTGCAGTTATGTAATTTAAAGGCCTGCTGAAGGTGAGATATTTTATGATGTAATGTAAGAACAGAATTAACCATAATTTTCATACACAAATTTGTATTGTAACCTGTTAAACATGTTTTTTTACACTGTACAACTATATGATCTAACACTTTCCATTTCCTGTTATTAATATTTTTTGCTCGTTCGTTGACATGCTGTTAGCTTTAAAAATGGCGCGTTATAACATATACATAAGGGATCAAAAAAAAAACCTTTGACGTCTATGACCAAATCTCGGGGACTCGTGTGTTTAATACTTTTTGGAAAGCTATATGGTAGTAGTCATTTCCCGGGATCTATTAATAATTTAAGCCGTAACAAGGGTCGTGGATTTTATATTTTGGAAACGAATGGACGCTGAAGGTTCTGAAAAGGCCGCAAGAGATGCACATGTAACCGTCTGTATCAGGAGGGACTGAAAATATCACAAAGATATATATCAACTACGAAAGGAGTTTACATGAGCATCCCCTTGCTACCCCCAAACAAACTATCGTTTTGAAGTTAATACATTTTGAATACGATCATTACGTCACCTGGTAATTCTAGTTTCATGAATTATTATAAAGAACGTATGTCCCTTGTATCCAGGAAGGGCCTACGATAATGTTGTTAGAACTTTTGGCCAAATCCTTTTGTATGTACAATTGATTATGTTTGTGAAATTGTATATTGTGTGTATATTTATACAATAAATATTATTATATAAGAAATGCCCTTTACGTTGAACTTTATTCCTTCAATATTATAATCAAAAATGCTTATTAAATGAGGATATTGTTTATGTCTGGTATTTCTACGCTCACAATTTGTTTAGGACTAAATGGATGTAGAAGGACAGAATGATTTTTATTATTGTAACACGTGACACTATTAAAGTTACATCTTTTGCATGGCTCTTTGGTGCGGGAGCTCGGAAGATGGGCGATGGGCTGTGCCTTTTTCCAATCATATGCAAGCCAGAGTTATAATTTCTAGGTTATTGATTTCTTCAGAAGGCTATATATCAAATATTTCCTGATGTTAAAATGACCAGAAAAAAAATATCATGTAAAACAAACTTTCAAATTTACAGTAATATTTATGAAACAAATATTGACAAATTCAAATTTGACATATAGGGATCAACAGTACAATAAATCAAAACTGAAAAAAAAAATAAATACTTAGTTCTTGAACAAATATTGAAATAATTTTTGATAACAATTTATGATCTGTTGAAAAGGGTTTTTAAAAGCATACTTGAGCAACTCAACGCGGAGATATATCCATAATAATTGTGGATTATTTAATTTTATTTAGCATGAACTTTCAGTATTTGCATTGCAAAAAATATAGAATAATGGAGACTTTGCCTGATACTTTTGGGCTGCTTTTTGCTGGTTAGACATCTGAGAGCTTCTTTATAATATAATTACAGATATGTTTTAATATTTATGTGTTTGACATTATGTACATATTTAATTTGCAATGCAATGATGATGTTTGTAAATTATTAGAAGTAGTAGCAGTGATATGACACAGTGCATGCATTGTGCTCTTCATGTCTGGAGATCTGAAAATTATTGTTCTATCATATTTAGGGGGCCATTCTGGTGAAAATGTTATAAATGAGTTAAATCGTATATCCCATACATGCACACTGCGTTAACTGAAGTGCAGGTATTAGTTACCACACTGTCTGTCGGGGACAAATAGAGCGTGCTCGGTGATTGGCTACATTTTTAGGGGGTCTTATTGTAGCGCCAAGTACAGATGCTCGTATACATTGCTTAGGTTTTTTCTGAAATTTGATTTTGTGGCGACATGGAACGTGTATATGCCCCCTCGTACAAAGATCGTCTCGTGCTGTTAATTAACTTATATCTGAGAGAGTTCGTTCTCGCAATAATGATTAGTTAGAATTAAAAAATGCACATATCAAATTATAAATGTAAAATGTGGTGTACATGAATTATTTGGGGACTGCTGATAATTGACTTGGCTATATAACTGAAATGAAAATGGCTCAGAAAAAATATGACAAGTGCCGACTGGCAATTAAGAAATTCATAAAATCATAAAATAACTTTGGGCTTCCTAGAATGAGAAAAAATATAAAAATTGATTTCAAAATACGACTTCCATTCTATTATTTCTGATCAATAAACATATTAATTATACTGCTGAATATAAAACGCGTGTTCTTGGCCCTTTACGTCAAACTTCGGATAAAATTATCATTATGAATAAAATCCGAAGTGGTCTGATTAGCTGAAAATTCATTATTGAACAAGAGGCATGTGTATAAAAAATGAATAAAGGGTTCTATCTAAAATTTGAATTATTCATAACATGCATCTTGACCTATAGGTTTTAAAATAAACATACGTGTATATACTAACCTTAACAAGACAAGCATTGATTAAGATCTTGGGAGTTGTTTCTTTAAACTATGGTGACTGACTTGTGCCATTCATGTTTTCGCCCCGTGACACCGCCAAGCGAAAATTCGAGAATAAACAAGTTAAAATGGCGGGGATGCGGAGCGTAAATAAGCTGATTAGCGGAGGCGCGCTGCGAATAGTTGAGATTTAATTGTTATACTGCGGGGCGGCAAAGCGAAAGGATTATTGTTATAGGGTGCTAATAAGCGTGCTGTTGTTCGCGCCCCGCCAAATCTATCTTTAAAAGTTCAAACTTTTGCTCCGCGCCCCCGCTGATAAGAGTGTTTCGCTCCGCGCTTCCGCTATTTTTATTTGTTAATTCTCAACTTTTCGTTTGACTGGGTCGCGGGGCGAAAACATGAAATGGCACAAATCAGCCCCCATACAAAGCAGTCGTACGTGTATTAATAGGATTTTAGAAAAATAAACAGTCAGTTTTTACAATTGATAATGATAATCACAAAAAGGCATGCCTACGTTCATAGCAAAATATGTTTCAAATTGTCTTTCCTGTTTAGATCTAACAGTGAGACAATCGCATCTTCTCGGCCCATTCCGTCTAACTTCGGATAAGATTATGATTGATAATTCTCGAGATGTTCCGAATGACGGTAAGATGATGCAATTGTGGTATAAAGCCACCAAATACATTCATTTAAAATCTTACTTTTTTGTGCATAAACAGAAGCCCTAGACTTATTAAATCCCTAACTTTGCGGGTCCGAGTTATAAAAGCGTCGATGTTAATGATGGGAGAGGAGTGCAATAAACTTTTATTGTCGGTACCGCATTTCAGGTTATATTAATTTACAGTGAATTATATCATTATATCTTTAGAATCTTACTACGTTGTATCTGTAAATACTTACCAACAGCAAATTAATTCATGTAAAAGATAATAAATCAATTGAAGATAATAGTGATTGCGTGAATGCTAGCTATAATAGAATACTCAGTGGGATACGAGAGATATCGGTTCAGTTTAAAATTATGTACTATATAATTATGTGTATGCTTTTATCATTTATTATTCATTTAGAATAAACAATATTCCTAGAGGACAAAGATAACATTGTTTTTTGTACAGACGTTTACATATTATTCAATATTTATTCAATGTTATTTTTTTGACAAAGATAACTTTGTTTTTTATACAGACGTTTACATATCTTAATTTCCTTAGCATTAATATTTTTACTCCAGAAGCACAAAAATCTTGCTTGCACTTGCAAGACTCATGAAAATATGCCCAATTCACCATAAACAATACAATTAGGCGTAGAAGATTTTGAATTCAAAATAAACTTACAGAAAATTACATATGAAATTTCTGGAAAATTAAACTTATTCAAATCCCCAAACTTCATTTCCATAAAGAAGGATAGGTACAGCAAAGGCAGTTGCAAAGATAGCTGGTAGACATAATTTACGGGACTTCTCGATCACAGAAAATGTTGCTCTTCAAGCATATTCAACAAGATGTTTTTTTATTTCAAAAATTTACCTTTATAATCAAAAAGTACTCCAAGGTAAGTAAAGTTATCTACAAAATATAAACATACGGTTTAAAACAGAGTAACCAAGGACGTCGTCATAATTATACATATAATTCCATATAGATCGGTATTTCCATACTTGCGACCTGAAAATTGAGTTCTAAAGAATGATCGAGTGATTTTTATGTTTGTTATTTTCACTGTCTTATCAATGTTTATCTTTATTGCCTTTTAAATGTTTTTCTTTGAAAGAAAAGTTGCAAAATAATCTTATGTAAAATTGTAATAACATGCGTGCCAATGTACAAACTTTATTATCTAATCTCCTACCGAAAAAAAATGATTTAAATCGTTTTACGAATCGTCATCAAACGTTCCATTGCACCTGGTAAAATTGCCAAACGAAAGCGGGTAGAGGGCGACACAAGAAAATTATTGAAACGCAATATACTTACTCGGAATTAGATTTTTTTTAACGAAACACGCTTTTAAAGGCGTTTTTGTCTGGTGTTTTTGAGTGTTTAGTTTTTTGTTATTATTTTTTTTAGATTTGTTTTATTAATTTTATTCACTTTTCGTTAATTTTGGGGTTTTTTTTAACGAAACAGATTTGAAAGTGTTTTTGTTGGGGTGTTTTTAGTGATTATTTATTTATTTTTTTATTTTTTTCTTCCTAACACCGGATAATGGAATTTTGAATGGAGGATATTTCTAACTGAAAAGGTTTGTTTATTAGTTGAGTTTACTTTACGCGTTCTAAACAGCGTTACTTCTAAAGGCTCAAAAATACTAAAATTATTTTTAAAGCATACTTGTCAAGAAAATATTTGGATAATTTTAATATTATCATTATTATATCAAACTGGATTTTTATATATAAATTTTCCTATTATTTCTTCGTTTATCCATTTTTTAAAGTTTATTTTTGTTTGTTTGTTTGTTCGTTTGTTGATAGTTCTTTCGTTCTTTCGTTTGTTACAATTCCGTAAAAATATCTTGATTTAAAGATTTAAAACAACAGAAACTTCAATCTATATCTATATAAAGTTGAACAAATTTTTAATTTGCTTTCCGTGTATTTTAACCGACGCCCTATGTAAACTAATTGAAACTAAAATTACTATAAAAGTTTCTATAAATTATTTTTATTTTCAAGATAAAAATATAAAAAAGCAAACAAAATAGCTTAATATTTTATTTTCATGTGTAAATATTTAGTCCAGTATTTTAGATACTTCTTAGGAAGAATCATTCATAGAGGGAAAAATAGGTACACAAAAACATTTTCTAAGTTCAGGACCCGCCCCCCCCCCACCCACACACACCCTTCACATTGTCCATGTCAAGTTACTTTTTTAAAAAAGACAACGTCCTCATAAAATTTACGCCTTGGAAACAAAAATATAGCAGTTTATTCAAGCAACGCCAAACATTATGATTTTTGGTATAATTGCATTTTACGAAACGCCAAAATAATGCTCTTAATAAAAGAAAGCTTTGTTATTTGATAAATGTGTGTGTATGTCATTTCTTACGGCACGTTATTTTATTTCTTGCGCGTGTATATATTGTTGTTTTTAGGCATACATTTGTTTGTGTGTTTTTGCTCTGATTTTGCTAACGGCACGGAACTATATTTTTGCGCAAGTATATATTGTTGTTCTAAGGCATACATTTGTTTGTGTGTTTTTGCTCTGATTTTGCTAACGGCGCGGAACTATATTTTTGCGCAAGTATATATTGTTGTTCTAAGACATACATTTGTTTGCGTGTTTTTGTTCTGATCTTGTTAACGGCACGGAACTATATTTTTGCGCGTATTGTAGTTCTTAGGCAAACATTTGTTTTTGTTCTGATTTTGTTAACGGCACGGAACTACATTTTTGCGCGTGTAATTATTGTTGTTTTTAGACATACATTGGTTGTTGCGCGCTTTTGCTCTGATTATTAACAGCACAAATATATAATTGTGTGCGTGTATACAGTGTTGTTCTTAGGCATACATTTGTTTGTGTTTTTGCTCTGATTTTGCTAACGGTACGGAACTATATTTTTGCGCGTAATGTTGTTCTTAGGCATACATTTGTTTTTGTTCTGATTTTGTTAACGGCACGGAACTACATTTTTGCGAGTGTATATATTGCTGTTCGTAGACATACATTTGTTGTTGTGCGCTTTTGCACTGATTTTTAACAGCAAACTAATATAATTTTGTGCGTGTATATATTGTTGTTCTCAGGCATACATTGGTTTATGTGTTTTTGCACTGATTTTGTGAACAGCACAGATTTTGTCAACAGCACAGAACAATATTTTTGCGCGTGTAAATATTGATGTTCTTAGGCATACATTAGTTTGTGTGAATTTGCTTTGATTTTGTTAACGGCACGGAACTATATTTTTGCGCGTATTTTTGCTCTTAGGCAAACATTTCTTTGTGTGTTTGTGCTCTAATTTTGTTAACGGCACGGAACTACAGTTTTGCACGTGTATATATTGTTGTTCTTAGGCATTCATTTGTGTGTGTGTTTTGCACTGATTTTGTTAACAGCACAGAACCATATTTTTACGCGTGTAAAAATTGATGTTTTTATGCATACCATTTGCTTTGATTTTGTTTACGGCACGGAACTACATTTTTTGCGCGTGGATAAATTGTTCTTCATAGGATAAGATGATATAAGACGAAGCTTTATTGTTTTCTGAATACTGTTTGTAAATTAGTGTATGAAATATATATATATAAATAACTGACTCAAATAATATATCATCAACATAGTTGTTTGTTTGTTTGTTTGGTGTGTCTGGTTATCTGGTTTCTGTGACTTTTTCAACACATTGTTCACACGAAGATCGGAGCAGCGATCCCTATATTAAAAACCCGATGTCCCTGCCCCACTAACCCACTGAGCTGGGGGGACGGCTAATTGTTAATAATTGTTAAAAGTCAATGTGGCAGTAGCATAGGATATTTTAAAAAATGGCAAATTAATTCAAAATTTTGTTAATTTGAATTAATTTAAGATTTATGACAATACTTATAATTTTAGTTAATTCAAAGACATTTCTAGGTTAATCTAGATACGAGTTTTGATTACACGTGTTGAAACGGTTGTGTGCTTTTTTTAAATATCATTTTTTGGTCTTCTTTTTTCTTTATTATTTTATTTTATTAATTCCCTTAATTTTCTTTTCTATGTTAAAAGATACAAAGAAATCAGTGCTTATTTGCCAAAGAATTCGAGTTTTGATAAGCGTGTTGAAACATTTGCATTTTTTAATTCTGTTTTTTTTTATTCAATTTATTGATTTTTTCACATTTTTATGTTTAGGCCTATTTTTCTTTTCATTCTATTTATTCATTATTTTTTTGTTTTTTATTTACATTTTTTATTTATTCATTTTTCTCTTTTTGAGATATGGAAGATATTTGTTTGTTTGTGTGTAAGATGAAATTTTATTTCATCGAGTGAGCTTTCAAAGCAGTAGAGCATATTGTTTTTTAAAGTTCAAGAGATGAAATAAATTTACATCTTACACAACAAAGAAACTAATTCTCTTTTTATTTTATGCTTAAAACAAGTTAAAATGAAATTTCCTCAATATTATCTTTAATATTAAAATCTGTTTTCCCCACTGGTAGCCTCATTTAGTCGAATTTCTCATAAAATAAAAGATCTCTTGGGCTGAAAAAATAAGTTTGACAATCAACGTTAAATAACGATGATATTATTTATTTTTATTCAAAATATAAATGACCGCTTGTTTTAACAAACAAAAGAAAACAAAAAAAGAACAAAAAAAACCAACAATTTTTATAGAAGAAAAGGACACAACATCCGACCTTATTACCGTTACATACGGCGAATTTATATTAGACTAGGCTTTGTGTAATGTAAGCGGCCGCCATTTTTAAAAGTTGCGTATGTCACGGGAGGAAAATAATTGTGTTTGATTCAAAGGGATATCATTTGGTTTTGTTAGTCATGCATTTGTACATCTTTTTATAAGAAATAAAACTTATATGGGGATTGTTACAGACAATAAATAATTGTTGACAGATGTATAAACATTCCAAAAGCGAAACATGGAATTGTTGAAAGACTGTCTTACAAACGGTGGGTTGTTTACTTATTCTTCTGGCAGTTATTGCTCGTAGTAGGATACTTAAATATGCGAGCAGTTTTGCATGTGGAAGGAAGTGTATTTTTCAGACTGTAAAAATGAGAGAGGTGATATTTGTTGATTGGTTATTTGAATGAATTAAAATAAGATTCTTTTCTTTTTATTGCTTTTAAAATTTAAGTTGTTTATCAATTTCAGCTATGCTTTTCTTTAAACAGCCCTTACAATGTTAGAATTGTAAGCAAAAATTAAATTGAGGTACCACATGGGGAAAATCTTTTAAAAAGTAGTCTCCTTATTGAAAAGTGTAAAATTATATTTTAATAATTTTCACTGTGAAATTATCAAATATCGTTTTCACGGATAAATCAGTAATCCACTGAAAAGCATAAAATAAATTTTGATAATTTTCACTGTGAAATTATCAAATATAATTTTAACTAATAAAACAGTAATCCACTCAAAAGCATAAAATAAAATTGGGTTATTATCATAACTTCAACTATCATAGGTGATGCAGTATTTGAAAACCAAACCCAAATCAATACATTATAACCGCTATAATTTACTGTTTAAAAGATAACGAAAACAATTAGTGTGGATGGAAAAAAGTTTTACATTAAGACAAGAGCGATCAGTAATCACATGTGTCGCCTCATGATGGCCAATTTCATGTTGGGACAAATTTTGTGACAGACGGACAGACAGACGGACAGTGCACAACTAGACTTGGTACTGATCATTCCTGTAAAGTTTGGATAAAATTGCACTAGTAGTTTATGAGGAGTAGTCCTGACAAGGTTTTGCGTATCTGGCAACACACAGAAAAAAACATCTTTTTATCAAAGGGCCATAACTCGGCCAAAAATCATTCAACCGGAAAACCCGTGCAATATGCGCAAGGACTTGAGCTACAGATCAATCCTGTAAAGTTTCATTGAAATTGCATTAGTGGTATAAGAGAAGTAGTCCCGACAAACTTTAAAAATAAAAATTATTAAAGGGCCATAACTGAAACAAAAATCATTGAACCGGAAAATGCTGACAATATGCACAACTAGACTTGGTACTGATCATTCCTGTAAAGTTTGGATAAAATTGCACTAGTAGTTTATGAGGAGTAGTCCTGACAAGGTTTTGCGTATCTGGCAACACACAGAAAAAAACACCTTTTTATCAAAGGGCCATAACTCGGCCAAAAATCATTCAACCGGGAAACCCGTGCAATATGCGCAAGGACTTGAGCTACAGATCAATCCTGTAAAGTTTCATTGAAATTGCATTAGTGGTATAAGAGTAGTAGTCCCGACAAACTTTAAAAATAAAAATTATTAAAGGGCCATAACTGAAACAAAAATCATTGAACCGGAAAATGCTGACAATATGCACAACTAGACTTGGTACTGATCATTCCTGTAAAGTTTGGATGAAATTGCACCAGTAGTTTATGAGGAGTAGTCCGGACAAGTTTTGTGACGGACGGACGGACAGACAGACAGACAGACGGACAGACAGACGACGGAGAAGTGATCCCTATATGTCGCCACTACTCCGTAGAGGCGACACAAAAAAGATATCTTGTCATGCTAGGGTCTGTATAAACATGACTTGAAAATAAATTTCGCATAAATTAACATGTTATTTTAGAAGCTTAATGCCGATATCAATAAAGTAATCCATCTTGAGTGTTGCACATCAAGAAAATAAGCTGATTCACAATAACCCGAGGTTTAAAAGGAGTATCTGTATAGTTTTTGGTTTAAGAATAATGTCGATTATTCATAGATTAAAGAAAAAAGATTTAGCTGTGACGCTTTTAGAAGTTGGTTTAAGCCAAATAGAGTGTAAATGCGCCTTTTTTTTTCGCGCATTAACACCTGCAGTAGCGCGGGACGCAACTTTAGCCCAAGCCTGCAGTTCCGAGGGCTTCAACATTTTTATTTCCGTGAAAAAAGGAAATTTTCATCTTTAAAAGGAATTTTGTAATGCTGAATTAAACTTTGATAAGTAGGCTTGCCTTGCATATTGTAGTTTGTGTCAGAAAAGGCTTGATAGTTCATTTTACATTGCCTCTTGTTTGAAATCTAGTAGTTTTGAGTAAAAATTCCGAATTATTTGCTCATTCGTACACATTAACCTGTCCATGTGTGCTCTTCGTTGCCATACTTAATTATCCCCCGCCAATGGAATCGGGAGGAGGTTATTTTTTTGGCGTTGTCCGTCCGTGTACTTCTCTGCAACTACTGGCTGGAATTCAATTAAACCTCAAAGAAACCGTTAATACCAAGAGATGAGTTTAGGGTTGCCTTGTTCAGGCCAGACCCTTCAACACAGAGTTACGGCCCTTGATAGGTTACATATTATGCATAGAGAGCAATATTGCTATTTCTTTGCAACTGCTGTATTGATTTCAACAAAACTTTTTGGCAACCATGGATACACAAAGGCAATTTACATCTCATTGGGAATGTCCAGATAATACTATTTAACACTGCGTTATGGTCTCTGTTATTGCCCTGAATTTTTATCATGTACAAAGAATATTACTGTTTATGATAAATATATAGATAAAGGCTTATGTCACCAGTTGTTTTGTTTGTGATTACCAGTACACGGCGAGGAATATTAATTCAACGGATTTTCTTGTTACCTAATTATTATGGAACGTTGTAAACACACAGCCACGACTAACATACGTATGCCCTATAAATGTCACAGAGTTATTGCGATAATTCTAAAGATGTCATAGAGTTCTTATGATAACTTTTTTTACTGCCATAGTGTTTCTTGTGCTAAGTTACAGCACACTTTTGCGTTTTTTATACGTCAATAAGTATGTTAATCATTATGAATCGTAGTACGCTCATCTTTCGTAAAAAAAATGGATATATAATTTTGGTTTTGGGCGTATTTTAGTTTTAAATATTTTTTCTAATTAATTTATACGAATTCATATTAACATTATAAAACCGAACGAGTGCACTAACTGTCATTTCTGTGTAAACCGTTCGTATAGCTTTATGTCTTAAGATTCCTTTGAAATGTAAACCAACAATATTGTTCTTGTGAAGATAGGGATATATAGGCATTATTGTTTTTTGGCATTATAGACATGCATATCGATATTATAATGACAACTACTATTTCAGTTACTATGCGGTACGTTGGTGTGTAAATAAAAATGTAAAAATGTTTAAAATCTTACACTTTTTTTCAAGTTACATTTGTTTTAAGCAACCGCCTTTCTTAAGCAGACAATATATAGTTGGGCTTTCCTCAGAAAGTTCGACAATATATTTTGTCATCAATTACAGCAAAAGTAGCTTGAATTATAAAGCAGGAATGTCAGTCAAACATTGACAGAAGAATTTAGTTTTTACTGTAAAGAAATCACATGGTACATGATATTACTTTTGTACATCTGCAAAAGTATTATAAAAGCAAATCATGCTCATTCCCTTACTGACTGATTCTAAAGATATTAAATCGAATTTTGATGCAATATTTTCCGCAATATAGAGATTTCTGTACGTCACGTGATGCTAAAATGAATTAAATAAAGAAAGGAACATAGTCAATCAACGGCATGAACCTTATGGTGACTCAAATCTATTATCAAAGACTTACTTTGTATTTTCACATCGTTGTCATAGAATTTTCTACGTCTCTTTGGCAAAAAATGATACTTTTTTAAAAAATCAAAATATACGTAGAATATCTTAAGATGACCCCAACCTCATTAAATTTAGATAAAGGTAGTGCATACTTCTTCGTATTTTGCTGCAAACTATTTCCATGTATTACTAAG
Source organism: Ruditapes philippinarum (assembly GCF_026571515.1). Classification (NCBI taxonomy): domain Eukaryota; kingdom Metazoa; phylum Mollusca; class Bivalvia; order Venerida; family Veneridae; genus Ruditapes; species Ruditapes philippinarum. The sequence continues at coordinate 10,704 of NW_026866215.1, read as the reverse complement.
TTGTTTCGACAGACCGATAACATATTTACTAAATGTTCAAAATTGACAGGAATAATTAATGTATACATGAAGAGATTATGCTTGAGTATTGAATTCAAAGCGTATTTTATCCTGTAAATCAATGCTCTACATCAAGCCTTTTTCAGTCAACAAATCTGCGTAAGCCAAAGCTTATATAAAATGAAAAAAGCACAAGAAACTGAGATAAGGAAAATATCTCTTGAACTGAAATACACCCAAAGCCAACATTATATAACCAAATTTTTGTGCAAATGATAAGCGTTCTACGCTTCAAAATGATTTATAACTCATTGACTCATAAAATACGCTTAAACGTGCCGTAACTTAGCACAAGAAACACACTGGCAGTAACAAAAGTTATTATAAGAACTCTACGACGACTTCAGAGTAATAACAATAACTCAGTGAGGCATACTGTTATTGGCCTGCATCTTTCCACTATAATTAGGTAATTAACTATAGCAACGAAGAAGATCTCAAATGGACAGGTCAGTATGTACGAAAGAGCGAGTAATTTGGAAATTTTAATCAAAACTATCATATTTAAACAAGGGGCGATGAAAAATAGACTATAAAGTTTTTGTCTGGCACATAATACAATAGGTAAAGCAAGCTTCATCATCAGAGTTTAATTTAGCATATCAAACTCCCAATTTAAAGTTAAAAATTTCGAATTTCTTACCTGTGATTCTAACTTTCAGACGGAATGTGTCGCGTTTCCGAGGAACTCCGTGTCAGTTATCATAAGAACTCCTGACAAGTTATCATAAGAACTCCATCTTTCGTGCAACAGTTCCTCCCCCGTAAATATCAGCGGAATATATAAATGAGCCATGTCACGACAAAACCAACATAGTGGGTTTGCGACCAGCATGGATCCAGACCAGCCTGCGCATCCGCGCAGTCTGATCAGGATACATGCTGTTCGCTATCAGTTTCTCTACTTTTAATAGAGTTGGTAAGCGAACAGCATGGATCCTGATCAGACTGCGCGGATGCGCAGGCTTGTCTGGATCCATGCTGGTCGCAAACGCACTATGTTGGTTTTGTCGTGACGCGGCTCAAATATACGCACATTCTTTGTCAATAAGTGGTCTTTTCTAACAGGTTTGACCGTATGTAGAATTTATTTCATTTGTATAATTTTTTAAGCCTTGTATCATAAAATAAGAAAACGTCGATGATATATGGTCTATTCGAATAATTCAAATGACGAAATCGAAATAATTTTGCATTTTATTGTGCAGTGAATCATTAAGTTTGTGGATTTAACCCAATTATGTCTAATTTTGATGTAAAGAAAAAATTATTGCAGTTTTAATGAAAAAAAAGTTTTCAATGAGATAAGTTTTATATTAAAATCTAATGGTTTGATAACCGAAAGATTTGTCCGTCCAAAATTTAATACAAAATAAAACCGTACAAAATTTAGCAAATTTTCAAAATTTTAATGTTTGTATATTCTTTTTTAGGGAGTGGGGGCGGTGTGAGGGGTTGTTTTCGTCGTACTCACACAATACACAGAAGAGGTTACGTGTTATATGGCGCCTTTCCAACATTACTAGTTGAAGAACACCCAGCTGACCAACCGCGATATTTAGGGCATGAATTGTCAATAATTTTAAACCAACGACCTTAATTTCACCTGCAAAGTAATTGATAATTATATTTAAGAAATAATATATCCCAAACTGTGATTTTATTGCTCAATAACATCACTGTTTGGAGTTCGGATGCGGGGAATTATATCACGAGGGCGTAGCCCGAGTGATATAATGATGCGCATCCGAACGACAAACAGTGATGTTATCAAGCAATAAAATCACCGATTTGGATATATTATTTCGATTCTAACACGACATCAACAAATAAATGCTGCCGTACATGATAGTTAGCTAAATGGCGCCTGATTTGTTTCTGTACTTATTGTCAGCGCGTCACTTTTTTAGTGGTTACGTCACGTATATAATGATTACGTCACATGTCTAAATATAGAACGTCAAACAGTGATTTTATAACATAATAACACACACTTTCGGTTCTTCTATGTTCAATAGGAAAAAATGCGGGTCGTGTTAGAATGGTTAGTTTTCAACGGAAGCCGATAACGTGGGTGGACCGCCGAGTATAAAAATGGACATAAAAATCAAATAACAAACAAATTATCAATCAAATTGTTGCGTACCTCTTACCAGATTGTTTATACACAAAGTCGTTGAGGATACTCCCTGAAAATAAATAAATAAAATATACGATGCCACACCTTATAGATATTATGTCATTGGATATTTTAACAATATATAAATAACACATGGATTTGTGGGTAACAGTAAAAATATCATCCCGAGGAAAATACTGTTACCCCGAGGCGTAGCCGAGGGTAACAGTATTTTTACGAGGGATGATATTTTTACTGTTACTCACAAACCCATGTGTTATTTATTTTATTACCCCGAACAAAAATACTGTGATGATATGAAATTGTCAACTAAATCTAACTGTAACAAAAATAAACCAAGAGTAACAATAACTAAACTGTCCTTACCTTTTACGTCTTAAGTGTACTTTAGGTCTACTTGATAAGTTTTCTTTTTCTACTTTTTGATGATATCTGCAAATCATAAACATACAATAAGCTAGGTTTTTGTTTAGAAAACAAAACACTAACCCATTTACACGGTTATGATCTGTGAAATCTGATCCTTCTGTTTCCAGAATATTCTTAGCATGGTTTTTGACAAAATAACGATGATATCCTTTGTCTGTCAACCATATCTGTAATGTTTCACTGATTAAAATTGTTAAATAATCCTTTGTTGCATGCTTAAATCGTCTGCATGTTCCAGTTTGACACATAATTATTTACATTGCAATTACTTCCGTTGAAAACGGATGCTCACTTTTTGACTATTCAACAAAAAGATATTTTATACGCGAAAAGCACACCAGGTTGCAAACAACTAAATTTTATGAGTTTCATAGTTACTTCAGAGAAGAAATTGATGTCCTATCGGGGTTTAGCGTTGAAAATAAGAATGAATCGAGAAAAAAATGGCGGCCATTTTATTTCATTTTATTTAGAAAATAGACCACGTGACCAGATTTTATACTGTTAAAAATACTGTTACCTATGTAACAGTACAAAATTCTCAGTCACGTGCTTCACTTGCATTAACAGTAAAAATAACTCCCAGAGGCCTATGGGAAATTAGCATTACGAAAAAAGTGAGGGGTAATAACATGTAATGTTTACGCAGTCAAATTATAAGTGAGTAGATCTGTTGCTTCGTTCGGAACCGAGAAAAAAGTTAATTAGATTTTTAATAAGAAGTTACCTATAATTCACTTTCCCCTTAACTTATTCGTGTTTTTTTTTTTGGGTTTTTTTGTTTTTTTTTTTTTTTTTTGATGTTGTTGTTGTTGTCGTGTTTTATTGTTGTTTTTGTTTTGTTTTTTTTTATTATTTTTTTTTTTTTACTTTTTTTTGAGGGGGGGGGTGTTTTGGGGAAGTATTGGGGGGATTCGGTGTATTGTCACTTTCTAGCTTTACTGATTGAGCCAGTTCATGCATTATTTCAGGCAAAAAAAAAAGAGACCTGAGAATGTCGAGTACCTTAACTTTAAATTGTATAGACATTTCCTAGGACGATATTTGAATTGGGGAAAAATATGCAAATGCTATATTTTGAACAAGTACATTTAAATTGACTGAACCATAAATATGTGTGATTGTGTAGTTATTTATAGCGAAATGTAATTTACGGTTTTATTGTAATAAATTAAATATGGTAAGGAGGACGAAACTTAAGAATTATTATCTGTATTAAACGGGGCGTTTTTTAATAAAAACGCATGCGTAAAATTTATGTGCGCTGCTGGCGGTAAAGCGAATGATAGGTTGGGTAAGTACGAAAGACCGTTGGGGACATTTCAACTTCTTGAATTCCCGATTACAACTTCACGAATTCACGATTTCAACTTCAAGAATTCACGAAGTTGAAATCGTGAATTCATGAAGATGAAATCTGGAATTCATGAAGTTGAAATCGTGAATATATGAAGTTGAAATCGTGAATTCACGAAGTTGAAATGGCCTACCGGTCTTTCGTAGGAATAAGGTTAGTGTCACTGTGGGGTATTTATTTAATGGTTTTCTTGATGGCTTTTACAAAAGTCTAAAATTCGTTCGATCCATATTTCAATCTGAATGCGTATGTGATATATGGCACGAATTAGACATCACAGTATTTGATCTCATGTATCTGATAAATGATTATTTTCTTCTTTTTTTTTTCTTTTTGTTTTTTTGTTGTTTTTTTTTTTGGTTTTTTTTTTTTTTTTTTTTTTTTTTTTTAATTGTTGTTTTTTTCGTTTTTTTATTCAAATATATTTTATTTATTTATTTTATTTATTTATTTATTTATTTATTAATTAATTCATTCATTTATTCATTTATTTATTTATTAATTCTTTTATTCATTTAATCATTTATTTATTTGTTTATTTATTTATGTATGCATTTATTTATGTATTTATTTACATTTGTATTAACATATTTATTCATTTTTATTTACTTATTTTTGTTATTGTATCTTTCTCTCTATTTTTTTTTTTTTTTTTGCTTGCTGCTTGCTTGTTTATGAGGGAGAATAAATTTGTGAGGTATGTTGGCATTGAGAAACTATATTCGAACGAAGTCAGCTGTTTCCTTTTATTGCTCTACATTTGGCGAAATTACACGTTTTCCTGATCAACTGAAATACAAATGGACATCTCGTTTTTTATTTAAAGTCACATTATGCCTCGTAAATCTATATATTTTTAATTTTTTAAAGTTATCAAACATTCAAACATGTGTGGACTAAGCGAATGTTTGATGTAAGAAGTAGCGCTGAACATGCAGTTATGTGTCCTAAAGGTATCGAAATGATAACAAAGTAGTATTTTGACATCCATACAATATATACTAATTCATTATATTTGTACCGAAGATAGTTAATGAATATACCAAATCAGTATGTCTTTGGAAACCATAACAAGACACCAAAAATAAACAGTTTTTGAGAAATAAAAAAATGGAATTTCTGAGGCATAAGAGGCCTTTGAAAAACTAGTGTTTAAATAACCAAACCGATGCCATATTATTAAAATATCTTCAATTTGTTATCATTTCTTGTATACTTATATGTTAAATCAGAAAAAAAACACAAGAACATTCTTGCAAAGTTGCTCACACAAATACCTATACCTCTGAAGAAGCACATTTTGGCAGAATTGAATGCAGCACAACTTTTATACCGAACTGCTTCAATAATAATGACCAGAAATTTTTTTCATTTTTTAAAAAAATTTTTAAATTTCCTCTTTGTTTTAAAAAAAAATAAAAAAAAAAAAGTTTTTATTCATAAATGTTTTTGGTTTAAAAAGTTTTTTTAAAATTTAGGAGTTTCCCCTTCTTTTCCCAAAACCCTTACTTGCTTTTAAAAAGCGGCATTTAGTTTTTCTTTATATTACGCAAAGATTAACAAAAAAAAAAAACCAAATTGTTGCTTTTAATGAATTTATGATATTTTTCAGAATGAAAAAAAAAAAAAGCCTTTTTTTTTACTGAGGGAAGCTGTGTGTTATAAAAAAGGGGTTCGATAATTTTGATTAGACACCCAAACAAATCAAACTAAAAAATTTACAATTAATCATGAGTCATATCAATGCAGAAACATTACTCCCAAAAGATAAAGTCTTTCCCAATCAAACGGGTAGGGCCCTAAAAGGGAAACCCTCAGACATCACCATACAGTCCAGTTTTTGAAACAAAACCCCTTTTTCAACAATTAAAAACGGGGTTTCCCAAAAAAGCAGTCTAGAGACAACGTCCTTAGGGTCCAGCACTACAACGGCAGATAAATCTGCAACTGCAACTGAAATAACGTCAAGCAGTTCTGTGTCATCATCTATAGGGTCCAGCACTACAACGACAGATAAATCTACAACTGCAACTGAAAATAACGTCAAGCAGTTCTGATACATTATCAATAGGCGTCCAGCACTACAACGACAGATAAATCTACAACTGCAACTGAAATAACGTCAAGCAGTTCTGAGACATCATCAAATAGGTCCAGCACTATAACGACAGATAACTCTTACAACTGCAACTGAAAAAACGTCAAGCAGTCCTGTGTCATCATCTATAGGGTCCAGCACTATACAACAACAGATAAATCTACAACTGCAACTGAAATAACGTCAAGCAATCCTGTGTCATCATCAATAGGGTCCAGCCACTACAAACGACAGATAAATCTAACAACTGCAACTGAAATAAACCACAAGCAGTCCTGAGGACATCACCCAATAAGGTCCAGCACTACAACGACAAATAAAAAATCTACAACTGCAAACTGAAATAACGTCAAGCAGTCCTGAGACATCATCAATAGGGTCCAGCACTACAACGACAGATAAAAATCCACAACTGCAACTGAAAATAACGTCAAGCAGTTCATGTGTCATCATCAATAGGGTCTAAGCACTTAAACGACAGATAAATCCACAACTGCAACTGAAGAAATAACGTCAATCAGTTTCTGAGACATCATCAATAGGGATCCAGCACTACAACGACAGATAAATCTACAACTGCAACTGAAATAAAATCAATAAGTCCTGAGATATCATCAATACGGTCCAGCACTACAACGACAGATAAATCCACAACTGCAACTGGAATAACGTCAAGCAATCCTGTGTCATCATCATTAGGGTCCAGCACAACAACGACAGATAAAACCAACAACTGCCAACTAAAATAACGTCAAGCAGTCCTGAGACATCATTAGTAGGGTCCAGCACTACAACGAACAGATAAATCTACAACTCCAACTGAAATAACGTCAAGCAGTCCTGAGACATCATCAATAGGGTCCAGCACTACAACGACAGATAAATCCACAACTGCAATTGAAAAAACGTCAAGCAGTCATGTGTCATCATCAATAGGTTCTAGCACTACAACGACAGATAAATCCACAACTGCAACTGAAATAACGTCAAACAGTGATGTTTCATCATCAATAGGGTCCAGCACTACAACGACAGATAAATCTACAACTGCAACTGAAATAACGTCAAACAGTTTTGTGTCATCATCAATAGGGTCCAGCACTACAACGACAGATAAATCCACAACTGCAACTGAAATAACGTCAAGCAGTCCTGTTGTCATCATCAATAGGGTCCAAGCACTACAACGACAGATAAAACCACAACTGCAACTGAAATAACGTCAAGCAGTCCTGAGACATCATTAGTAGGTTCAGCACTACAATGACAGATAAATCCACAACTGCCAACTGAAATAACGTCAAGCAGTCCTGAGACATTATCAATAGGGTCCAGCACTCCAATGACAGATAAATCCCACAACTGCAACTGAAATAAACGTCAAGCACTCCTGAGAACATCATATCAATAGGGTCCAGCACTACCAACGACAGATAAATCAACAACTGCAACTGAAATAACGTCAAGCAGTCCTGTGTCATCATCAATAGGGTCCAGCACTACAACGACAGATAAATCCACAACTGCAACTGAAATAACGTCAAGCAGTCCTGTGTCATCATCAATAGGGTCCAGCACTACAACGACAGATAAATCTACAACTGCAACTGAAATAACGTCAAGCAGTCCTGTGTCATCATCAATAGGGTCCAGCACTACAACGACAGATAAATCCACAACTGCAACTGAAATAACGTCAAGCAGTCCTGAGACATCATCAATACACTCAATGACTGTAACTACAGATAAATCTACAACTCCAACTGAAATAATGTCAAGCAGTCCTGAGACATTATCAATAGGGTCCAGCACTACAATGACAGATAAATCCACAAACTGCAACTGAAATAACGTCAAGCAGTCCTGAGACATCATCAATAGGTCCAGCACTTACAACGACAGATAAATCCACAACTGCAACTGAAATAACGTCAAGCAGTCCTGTGACATTATCAATAGAATCCAGCACTACAATGACAGATAAATCTACCAACTGCCAACTGAAATAACGTCAAGCAGTCCTGAGACATCATCAATAGGGTCCAGCACTACAACGACAGATAATAAAATCTACAACTGCAACTGAAATAACGTCAAGCATTCCTGTGATCATCATCAATAGGGATACCAGCACGTTGGTACAACGACAGATAAATACCACAACTGCAACTGAAATAACGTCAAGCAGTCCTGTTGTCATCATCAATAGGTCAGCACTACAACAGACAGAATAAATCTACAACTGCAACTGAAATAACGTCAAGCAGTCCTGATGACATCATCAATAGGTTCCAGCACTGACAACGACAGATAAATCTACAACTGCAACTGAAATAACGTCAAGCAGTCCTGAGACATCATCAATAGGGTCAGCACTACAACGACAGATAAATCTACAACTGCAACTGAAATAACCGATCAATCAGTCCTCTGTCATCATCAATAGGTCCAGCCACCTACAACGACAGATAAATCTACAACTGCAACTGAAATAACGTCAAAGCAGTCCTGAGACATCATTCAATAGGGTTCCAGCACTACAACGACAGATAATCTAACAATTGCAAACTGAAATAACGTCAAGCAGTCCTGTGTTCATCATCAATTAGGGTCCCAGCCACTACAACGACAGATAAATCCACAACTGCCAACTGAATATACCTCAAGGCAGTCCTGAGACATCATCAATAGGGACCAGCACTACAACGACAGATAAATCTACAACTGCAACTGAAATAAAATTAATAAGTCCTGAGACATCATCAATAGGGTCCAGCATTACAACGACAGATAAATCCACAACTGCAACGGAAATAACGTCAAGCACTCCTGCGTCATCATCAATAGGGTCCAGCACTGCAACGACTGATAAATATACAACTGCAACTGAAATAACGTCAAGCAGTCCTGAGACATCATCAATACAATCAAGCACTGCAACGACAGATAAATCTACAACTCCAACTGAAATAACGTCAAGCAGTCCTGAGACATCATCAATACAATCAAGCACTGCAACGACAGATAAATCTACAACTCCAACTGAAATAACGTCAAGCAGTCCTGAGACATCATCAATACAATCAAGCACTGCAACGACAGATAAATCTACAACTCCAACTGAAATAACGTCAAGCAGTCCTGAGACATCATCAATACAATCAAGCACTGCAACGACAGATAAATCTACAAAACTCCAACTGAAATAACGTCAAGCAGTCCTGAGAACATCATCAATACAATCAAGCACTGCAACGACAGATAAATCTACAACTCCAACTGAAATAAAACGTCAAGCAGTCCTGAGACATCATCAATACAATCAAGCACTGCAACGACAGATAAATCTACAACTCCAACTGAAATAACGTCAAGCAGTCCTGAGACATCATCAATACAATCAAGCACTGCAACGACAGATAAATCTACAACTCCAACTGAAATAACATCAAGCAGTCCTGAGACATCATCAATACAATCAACCACTGCAACGACAGATAAATCTACAACTCAAACTGAAATAAACGTCAAGCAGTCCTGAGACATCATCAATACAATCAAGCACTACAACGACAGATAAATCTACAACTCCAACTGAAATAACGTCAAGCAGTCCTGAGACATCATCAATACAATCAAGCACTGCAACGACAGATAAATCTACAACTTCCAACTGAAATAACGTCAAGCAGTCCTGAGACATCATCAATACAATCAAGCACTGCAACGACAGATAAATCTACAACTCCAACTGAAATGAACGTCAAGCGTCCTGAGACATCATCAATACAATCAAGCACTGCAACGACAGATAAATCTACAACTCCAACTGAAAAACGTCAAGCACGTCCTGTGAAACATCATCATACAATCAAGCACTGCAACGACAAGATAGAATCACAACTCAACTGAAATAACGTCAAGGCAGTTCCTGAGACATCATCAATAGCAATCAGCACTGCAACGACAGATAAATCTACAACTCCAACTGAAATAACGTCAAGCAGTCCTGAGACATCATCAATACAATCAACCACTGCAACGACAGATCAATCTACAACTCCAACTGAAATAACGTCAAGCAGTCCTGAGACATTCATCAATACAATCAAGCACTACAACGAACAGATAAATCTACAACTCCAACTGAAATTAACGTCAAGCAGTCCTGAGACATCATCAATACAATCAAGCACTCAAAAACGATAAATCCCTAAATGAAAAAACGTAAAAGAGCCTGGCATATAAATAAAAGCACTCAAAAATAAATCTACAACTCCAAAAATAAAATAAAGCCCGAAAAATCATCAAAAAACCCAACCCCAAAACGAAGAAAAATCAAAACTCAAGAAAACGCAAATCTGGCATCATAAAAAATCAAGCACTGCAACAAAAATTTAAATTAAAACTAAAACTGAAATAACTAAGAGTCTGAGCACATAATCAATAAGCACTCAAGACGATAAATTAAAAACTCCAACTGAATACGTAAGAGCCCTAGACATCTTAATAAAAAGACTAAAGACAGAAAATCTACAACCCAACTAAAATAATCAACAGTCCTGAGCATATAAATCATAAGCCCCTGCAACGAAAAAATACAACTCCAACTGAAAAAAC